>NC_047503.1:40311444-40438881 GCF_902827115.2 Pseudochaenichthys georgianus
TTTCAAGAAAAACTTTTCATACATTTGTATTGTAATCTCTGTTAAACAAGCACAGGTACATTTTCTTCAAACAAAGCAGACGTCAATGTTAGCAGTATTATGTAACCACAGGAAGTTGGTAAACCTTACAAAACAATCACATACTTTATGCAAACAAAGAAAGTGAGTAAACAATGTTATCCTCCAGTGTGGATCTTAATTGTTAGCCCTGGACCCGCTCATGTGATATCGTATAACTCGGGGTGTGGCTTTTCAAGACCTGAAGTCTAGAGAGAACTTTCTCACAGTTAAGAACAATTTCAGGCAGTCCAAATATAGTCATTAAGCTTATTCTTCGCCCAGAATAAAGTTATATTTCTAACAAGGAATCCAATTAATTACTCTTTGTTTTTAAGGGATTACCCTGACGATAATTGTCTCTATTCATAGGTCGTTAAAATGTCCAAAAGTATTCAAAACAAGTATATGTTTAGGAAGAGAATGGTTGACATACATACAGTACTTGCTTCATACTTCATGTGTGTAAATATTCTATATAATCCATATTATGTCAAACATAATGTTCAAATGACTTTATTAGGGTATTTTTATTAGGTACTTCCTAACATTTAACATACATAGTTGGTTGATGCTTTGGTCACTTTGTTCTTTAAAATGTCATGGAAATAAATCCCCTTTGAATTGAAAATACTAGTCAAACAGAAGTCAAAGTCAACTTTATTGTCAATCTTCCAGTTTGTGTGTACAGACAGAGAGATCGAAATACCATTTCCCACAATCCCAAATATAAAACAAATATATATCAAAATATGTATGCAGTAATGTATATATATATATATATATATATATATATATATATAATCACAGAATCAAAGACACATTTGTACATGTGCTCACATTAAGACCTACAAAATATATATACAAAATATCAGTCACTTCAATATTTGAGAATGTACATTAGTGCAACATTGTACATAGAATGTGCAAAATATTAGTGCAAGACAAATGTGCATACACATGTAAACTACTGTTGGAATATGACCACATGCTGTATACTTTTGTTCAGCTAACTAATAATAATAATAATATTACATTTTATTTGTAGGTGCCTTTCCTGACACCCAAGGACTCCGTACAATTTGTTAAAAAAAAGAAAACTCTAATAGGCAACAGAACATGATAAAAACACAAACAGGAAATCATGGAGGAGACAATCAAGTGGACACAAATGAAACATATAATGACTAACAAACCAATGTTCTTATGCTGAAAGAACATTAGTCATATTATGCTAACAGGACTTCATTCTCAATGTGATTGACTAAATAACAAAGAGATGCTTTTTTGTCAGCAGCAGCCAGAGGAAGGAGCTGACGGAGAGAGCGAGGTGAGTGAAAAGTGTCAAATAAAAAAACTCTTATGCCGGAAACCTTCTTCGACAGCCACAGACTTTTACTGCCGGCCACTTGGGCACCATCACTGGAAGAGTCATGGCTGAGTGCTTTGCTTATGGGAACTCTTCTCCTTTGGCTCTTGTACAGATTTTCCAAAACAAGGAGACACTTTACTCATCTGTGAAGCTTTCATAATCTCACTTGACATTCCCACACAGCCAAGTTCATCCTCTTATCAACGTATGATGCTTTGACCTTGGCCACTAGGCTCCAACTTTTACAACATGAAATATTTGTTTTAAGTTTTTTTGTTGGGGAACTTCAGCACGATCTTTGTAATACAAACGTTCCTGGAGCTGAATCACACTAATGGGATTATGTGCTCGGCAGAATCAAAGCCGCTTGGCAACAGTATCAAAGGCCAGCATCCACTGCAAGAAAATAAAGCAACTTTTTTTATGGTTGCCAATCTTTAGGAAATGTGTTTGAACAGAGATAGAGCTATTCAACAGCAAAGGAGAGGGACACATCAAGGTCGCTGGGGTGGGTGTTTGTCTATGACACAATGGATACATATGGACTTTGATCTCACGCTGTTTTCTGGAGATTATTACCATTGAATCCATCACCTTCATGTCATAAAAACAAAAGCACAGGGACATTAAAGCAAGAGCGACAATATGGTTGTCCTGAAAATGGTTGCCAAAGTTGCCAAGAAAGGAGGCAATAATGATCAATACACTCAGTTATTGAACATGGAAAAACCCATTGTAAAAAGCCAGTGGGCATAATGTTAGTAATAAAAGGTCCACGAAATAAAACCTTTTCTCTCCAGACAGCAGTTTGAGACAGTAATCCACGCCTTTGTCACCACTCGGCTGGATTACTGTAACTCTCTCCACATGGGGGTCAGTGGGTCCTCCCTCGCTCGTCTGCAGATGGTGCAAAATGCCGCAGCAAGGCTTTTAACTGGCACACGGAAATATGACCACATTTTCCCCAGTTTGGCTTCGCTCCATTGGCTGTAAATACATCTTAGGACTCATTTCAAAATCCTTTTATTTACTTTTAAATCACTAAATGGCATGACCCCACCATATATTTCTGAGCTGCTACACCAGGGGTGTCAAACTCAATTTCATCGCGGGCCACATTAGAATTATCGTTGTACTCAAAGGGCCGGTTGTAACTATATAAATATACATATATAAATGTATAATATATATAAAATAATGTATTATATTACATTGTTGCCTCTGAATTGGATTATTATTGGATAAGGTAATAACTTCCTAATTAACTACGTCTGAAAGCAGAAGTCCAGGGCAAATAATTGCAAGTGTCTTCAGTGCGCATGTCACAAAACGAGATGCATTGTGGGAAATGTAGTTTATGGGCAACCTGCTTCTGTAAAGTGGCATGTAACCGTATAATACACGTATTCTAATCTTTGCAAGCTCTTGCGGGGCCACATAAAATGAAGTCGCGGGCCGGATTTGGCCCCCGGGCCTTGAGTTTGACACCCCTGTGCTACACCCTTACATGCCCAACCGCCCTCTCAGGTCAGCGGCGGATCGACCAACAACAGCTCCGGAATGTGCCCAGAACCAAGTCAAAGCGGAGAGGGGACCGTTGCTTCTCTGTAGCGGCTCCCACACGGTGGAATGATCTGCCCATGCATATCAGACTTCTTAAAACCCACCTCTTCTCCTTAGCATATTAACATCTTTTAGAGTGTTGCTTTTAAATTGTCTATTGTTTTTACTTGTTTTATGGTGTGTGTGTGTGTGTGTGAGCTGTGTTGTGTGATTTTTTGTATGTTTTGTTTTGTTTATTTACAAACATGTACAGCACTTTGGAGGTTTAAAGTGCTCTATAAATAAAGCTATATTGTATTGTACAAACGTGTTGTGTTAGCTCCCATTCAACTAGTAGTTACTACAACTTGTTTCTCTTTAGTAAACTCTAATATGGAAATAGCTACAATTAAAAATATCAAAAATAATAAATGAATAGAAAAGAAAGTCTTCAGAGATTCATTTTCCTCTCTCTCCATGACAGCCATGCTTGAGTAATCACATTAAATACCATTTTTTCTTAATAAAAGGGGCAACCAGCTATGTTTCCAGTCATTGGACAAAGATGTGTGTGTTAATGTGTCCCATTGCTAGGTGGCAGCAAAATAAATATAGCCTACTACACATGGACCACCACAAGCATGCACTGGCAGAGCCGTGAAGTTTATATGGACAAATTACCGGTTGCATTGATTTGACTTCAAAGTAAAAGTGCAACTATGCATTACAAGCAGCTTTGTGTTCCAAAATCAGTCCGTAGTTTACATAACATATATGTGGATAAACAGAGATTAAATGTATGCCAAAAATGTCTTTGTGCCAGTCTGGAAATGTCCATTTTATCAGGCCACATATCCCACATTAAAAAATAGAAGATTGACCCTCTCCACTTTCGAAAGAGCAATTTTTTGTAAGCATGTTTATTGAATTTATACATGTAACCCATTATACATACATATGATAACGCTTCCCATTGAGAACTACTTTATTTCATGAAATGCATCAAGTTATTATAATAAGTAAGTAATAAGTAAATTAATACATTTAAGGATTAATGGTAAACCCTGCAGTGAAGCATTTTGTCTTTCAGTCAACCGCTTATATGTTGGTATTAAATTCCAACATATCTTTTCCTTTATGTTTCTTCCATTGGGTCTTGATTTCATTTTGTATTCATATAAAATGTGGAGTGAGTATAGTCTCAGCCTGCAGTGCTTTTACTTTGAAAACCTCTAACCGGAAACGCCCGGTTTCATCATGGCGGACTTGACATTTGTGGAAGTGTCTGAGGTGAAAACGGGAAGGAGGAACCGGGAAAGAGTGTATAATGAGACCGCTGCTGCTACGCCCTCCGCTCGGCTGCCTGGACACAGCTTTCGGCTCATTTCGTGCTTCTAGAAACAAACTCGTCACACAAGCAGCAGTAGTTCCGCATCTGTATTATTTCAGGAAAACGATGCACTATCAAACGGAGGAGAGAGGACGCCCCCATTCTCCTGACTACCGGATTTATTTTAGTAAGTTATGATCATCACCGCCATGGGGACGAACCAATGCGTGTCCCATTCATTTCGTAGTGTTTTAGCACACGCTGTGTGACAGGTTTGACCTTTGAGTTGGATGTGCAAGGTTGTTATTGTAGCACTATTAGCACTTAGCTTTGGAGTGAAACCCCCCTTAAAATGCTCAACGATAGTTCCTCGTTTGCTGAAATGGTGCATAAGCAGAAAGGCGAGAACGATGTGTCTATTTAGATCCGGGACACATCCTCACGTGGTTTTTACATCCTGTTTGGGCTGTCACGTGGTTAATAGCTGCACATAAATATTGAATATTGACATTTACTAGTAAAATTAGGATATAATGCAACACATTTTTAACCTAGTAGTGTCACGTTGTTCCTTGTCCAATATGGATAATGTTACTATATTTGGTCGTGACTGTAGGTGTTTTAATTTAAACAATATAAGAAGGTGGCAACTTTTAGTGTCTAGTATAATTATGAATGACTGAAAACGGATTAAATTAGGAAATAATTAAAACAGTCAGCCTTTCTTCGTGAATCGAACATTGCTATGACAAGAACAACTATGCACATAAAGGTCACGAATACAATAATATATTTTGTCTCAAGCAAAAAAGCAAATGCTGTATTTGGCTAAATTTGCATTTCATAGAATACTTCAGCCACAAAATGCATCAGTTACTCACCCGTTGTCACTTTGAATTGTTAAAGATAAACGTGTTTATCTCGCAGCCTCCAAGGTGAATGAAGAATAAAAAAAAATGGAGAAAAGACTTGATTTGAAAAAAGGAGGCCACGATTAACAAAAGCAAAACTTTAGCTGTTTACAAATAACTGTATGTTCATACTGTTTGTATTGAGGTTGCTGTATTATTTAAAACTTTTTGGGTTTTTCTTTTCTCAGAAACATCTGATGGAAAATACATTTCACCTTTCCATGACATCTCACTCATAGCGGAGACAGAACAGGTAACACTTTGATAACACCTGAGTGATAAATACTGCAAAAAGTTCACAACCTGGATAAACATAATATTCATACCAGCAATTTACAAATTTGTTTTTGTTTCAACAGGACAATGATGTGCCAGCTAAAAAGCCCAAGAAGAATGACAGTGAGGTAACGTCTGATTACATTATTTATCATAAGTTGACCACCTGGAAACTTTCGACCCCAGCAAACACTGCATAAAGCATTCTTTCTTTCTCCAGGTGCTCTTTAACATGGTGGTGGAGGTACCTCGATGGTCAAATGCTAAAATGGAGGTGAGAAGGCAGTACACTACCTCACTTTTATGATTGTTTATTATTGTTTCACATTTACTACTACTGCTTAGGTAAAGGCTGATATTGACATTTTCAAGTTATAACTGGAACGCCAACTCCTATTCATTGAAACTCATGAAACTATTACTGTTATTATTTAATGTGTTTCTAAACTGAGGGTCCAATACTAGATTTTTCCACAGTTAGCAGTAGCTTGACACTGTTCTGAGTGTTAATGAAAACATTTAATTACGTTTACAAAATTACACGAGTCTTATTATTTGCTTCTTTTTCCAGATTGCAACTAAGGAACCCCTGAACCCGATCAAACAAGATGTGAAGAAAGGAAAGCTCCGGTATGTTGCCAACATATTTCCCCACAAAGGTTACATCTGGAATTATGGGGCGATTCCACAGGTGAGGAAAATGCACGAAGTTATTCAGGCTTTTTATGTAAAAACATCCATAAGACTTAGACCTAGTGATGAATTCAGTTTTTGTGTCCAGAAATGTTTTGTAAGCTGTGTGTTTATGTATTTAATTAATTAGTCAGATAGATGGTTCAAAAAGTTTGGTAGAACATTTTCATTTCTTACATGTTTTTGAACGATTCCTATGGAAAGACGTGGGAAGACCCGAACCACAAGGACGCAGAGACAAAGTGTTGTGGTGATAATGATCCCATCGACGTTTGTGAGATCGGCACCCAGGTAAGACTGCTTTAAGTGTTTATTAATATACAAATTCTATCATTAACACCTCTTGTTGTTAAATACCAACTCTGTGCAATATATATATATATATATATATACACCTGGCTGCTAAATCCTCAGAACTATCTTTCGAAGATAACTTGGATTGATTTGACTACTTATTTGTTATCTGTTGTGATGTGTTTCAGGTGTGCTCTCCAGGTCAGGTGATCCAGGTGAAAGTGCTCGGTATCCTGGCCATGATCGATGAGGGAGAAATGGACTGGAAGGTCATCGCTATCAACGTTAAGGACCCTGACGCCAAAAAGCTGAACAGTGGGTGTTTTCCTCAGATCACATCAACAGCCAGCATCTAAAAACCGCCTTACAATGATCCATTGTCTAGCTTGGAATAATTTAGTTCAGGAATCCTTGCCTCAGGGAAAATAGGGATTTGTCTATACGCAAAACTTTTTAAGTACAAATGGTTTTATATTAAGTGTCAATGAAAGTAAATGAATATGCCCAACCTATCTCCAGAGCTTGTCAGATCCACACTTTATCACATACAGGGACTAAAAATCAGCCCTGGAATCTCACCCAGGGGGGGGGGTGCTTGTGAACTGTCAACAAACTGTCGGCATTCTACAGATGGCCAGTCCGCCCATGCCGCTCACAAAGTGTAAATGAAGTGACAATGATCCCATCGGCGTTTGTGAGGGTACCGGCCCATCGGAATTCGTCCCAAACGTCCCGATGGCCAGTCCGCCACTGATCACATATAATGATGATAATATTTTGTCTGTCTGAGTTGGCAAGTCAGACAGAAACTTCAGACTATAGTTTAAACTCTTACCTAAAACCTTCCCTGTGGAGTTTTCATTGTCAACACAGCTTTGTTTACAATCAACATTTCTCTACTAAACTATTGTGTATATCCTAAAGGCATTATAAACATGCTGAATGTTTCTTACAGCATTTGAATAACCTGTTTCTGTTCTACTTTTAAGCATGCAATGTTTACTATACAGCTGCAACCTTCTCCTAATGTGGTTTTAACAGGCCATGATACATTGATTAAGGCCTGTCCACACCTAAAGAAATGAATCTAATAAACATGTTAAACTGAGTTTCTCCACAAATGATGTTAAATCTTGTGCTCATGTGTTTGTTGAAAAAGTAATTAAGCAAGAATAAAGGCACAATAATTACTTTCTAAGTATTTCAAATGTACTTTTCTAATTTCTAATCTCGAAAACGTTTCTAAACAAATACCATTCTACCGAAGGATGTACATTTGCAACATGATATATCCCTAAAGTGTAAATGGAGTCAGAGTCGTATCTAATTGACATTTAAGACAAATTATTGTGCATTTAGTACTCTGTTGTGATTCTGTTTAATGTGTTTTCTTCAGGCATAGAGGATGTCCGCAAGAGCCGGCCTGGTCATTTAGAGGCCACTGTCGACTGGTTCAGGAAATACAAGGTTCCTGATGGAAAGCCTGAGAACCAATTTGGATTCAACGGACAATTTAAAGACAAGGTACAGAACCATTTGTAACACGGTATGTAAATAAGGCATGTTTACCCGGGGCTAGAGTCTTTTGTGCTTTAAAGGTCACCTATTGTGCTAAATCCACTTGTTCATGTGTCTTCTACATCAACATGTGTCCCCTCTTCCTCATGTCTCTTCTACATCAACATGTGTCCCCTCTTCCTCATGTCTCTTCTACATCAACATGTGTCCCCTCTTCTCCATGTCTCTTCTACATCAACATGTGTCCTCTCTGTGGAAAGAGATTCTGAAAGTCTCGGGAAGAAAGATTCTCTCTCTTTTTGTCCTGATCCATTTCTATAAAAACCTGTCTGAAAATGAGCTGATCAGATTTTGGCCACTTTATGTCATAATGATGTTGTGTCTTGTGTAACCATTAGCCAATCACCAACCAAGGTAACCCCCCCCCCCCCTCCTTATCACCTGAATCTCCTCCTAGAGCGCCATTGAGTTCTTTGTAACCAAATCTCTCTCAGAGGGGCGTGGGGAGGGGCTCCTTGTTTTCATCTGAAGTAACAGACAGAGAATCAGCACTTTGGAAACAGGGCTGAAACAGAGGGGATTATGGGTAATACTGCAATGATCTGTTTGGGGTTTCAGCCAATCAGAGACAGGTTCTGTATATATCTGAGACCTGTAATAAATTGATGAAAAACAGTATCATAGGGTGCAACGGAGGTGGTCTTTGGGGCAATAGATCTCGGCCTCCGTTACGGATTGTGCAGCTTCGATGGTGGCGAAATGTGTGTAGTGTGTGCATCTGTCTGTGTGTTAGTGTGTCTGTCTCGGTTTGCCGGTTTTGTTTTGAAAAGTGTTCCCCTTCCCCACGTTACTGCTGATTGTGTGCACCTGGTGCCCCCCCCACCAGTGTCTAATTAGGCTCCGTTTCCCTGTCTGTTAGGGGGCTGGTAGTGTGTGAGAGATCCTTGTGGCTGGTGACTGTGCTCACGGGAACAGCAGGATTGAGGCTGTGTCCTGTGCTCGAGTGTAATAAATGCCCACACCGGATTATTTTTGGACGTTCTGCCTCCTTGCTTGGTCGGGCCGCTCACTTGTCGGCCTCACACAGGGGAACTTTGAATTGAATGTATTGCTCCCTCTGAAATCAAATGTGTTTTTTTGTATGTATTCTCCTATAGGACTTTGCAGTTGAGATCATAATGTCCACCCATGAGCACTGGAGGGCACTAGTGCAGAATAAGTCAAACAGCGCAGGCATCGCATGGTAGGTAGGAGGTGAAACTCCTGCAGTGTAAAGTTATGTGATGTATGTAATTAGCTATGTTTGGTGAATGAACACAACTTTTCTTTTTGTATAGCAAAAATATCTCCTGCCGTGAGAGCCCCTCGAAGTGCAGTGCAGAAGAGGCCAAGGAGGTGGTGGAGTCGGTGAGTTCTTCCATATGCTGGCGTTTCAACAAATATTATAGCAAATATAATACTTTTAGATAAAACTGTAAAAGTTATATTTAGTCATTCTCCTGTGTAATGTTTGACCCCTCAGGCCCCTGCATTCGACAGCGCACATGTTGCGTGTCCAGAATGTAAGTACACAAAGTCTAACCTGCATTGAATGTGTGTTTTTATGATTCAATGCTTTTATTCTTATTCTAAATCTTCTCTCGCTCGCACAGTGGGCAAGTGGCATTTTGTCTGAGGATCTGAAGGCAACATGGACACCAACTTGAAGCAGCTGAACACTTTTGAATGCAGCTTGATTGATTTTTGGTAAGGACACATTTTCAGCTGCCATCTGAGTTTATCACCAAATCGTTTGGAGTAAAACAATTTAATGGAACTACAAAGGACTTGAAAATGGGACGGTGAAGATCTGTATGAGATGTTTTTGAGTGTCATGTCGCACACCAGATTGATTTATAATAATATTTTTAATTCAGAGGTTAATCCCCCCCCAAAAATGTATCTCCTTTTCCATTGAATTTTAAATGATATTGTATATTTTCTGTAGTTTTTTTGTGTCAAATGTCCAGGTCCAGCCTTATATAGGACTAAAGTCAGGATAAGGTTTTTATTGGGCTTTAGGACTGTAATACACAGTTTGTTTGTAACACCGATTCCTTTCCGTTTTGGTAAATCAAATAAATCCATTAATAATCGTCTGTCTAGTTTCATCCATTACTACAAAACGTCAGCATGTGGACAATAATGCACAATAATTTAATTACTAGTATTAACAAATAAAATTGTTTTAAATAAATATAAATTTTATTAAAAAAACACCCACATCTCAGCAATATCAGGAATGATATAATTAACAGCTTTCAAATAAACTGCATTCATTACATTACAATACTTACAGTATTAATAACCATCCTTAATTCCATTTTCGTAGCATACCAAACTTCAGGAGAACAAAGGGAACGCTCAAAAAATAAAAAGACAGGGAAAAAGTTGCACATTTTTTTTATACCCTTAGTGTCTAACTGCAAAAAGACCAAGTGTGTATCAACTTCTAGCTTGACCTTTGAGCTGAGCACGTGTTAGCGCACTGGTTACGCCCCGAAAGTCATTCAAGTAATGTTGACTCACTCAGAAACACTCCCAAGCATCTTCAAGTATGGCTTAGCTTTTAAACCCGCTACATTTTAGACACCTTGGCTTTCTCAACATCAACCTGCTACTGTAGCTGGGTCCTGTACAAGGAAATTCAACATTTTTAATGTATATTCGTTTATACAAAATTGAAACAGTTAAAAAAAAACTAGAACTTCTAATATCTGAGCTGACAGGATAGTATAACTGTAAACATTGCTGTGACAGTGAGCGTACATTTACAGACTTCCTGGATAATCTAACCGTAATCACTCTGTTAACCTGAAAGAGCCGAAATAATAATTAAAGATATGACGAGGATTGCTGATGCTCTGTGGGTCGGTTAGACAGACCAAGAAGAACCTACATCAACATCAAAGAATGAGTTGTATTCCTGCAATACAGGTTCTTGGTATGTACATTGTGACATAATTTATTTATTTTTTAACACATTTACAATCTATTTAAATAAAACATTTTGTAATTCTTTATTACATATTTTTTTTCCTGAAAAAGAAATGAAGTGCTTTCAGAAAATGTATATCTTGAAGAGTGGGGTAAGTCATTACTATCACATGACAGTCATATCGCATTAATTAAATCAAACAGGGAAGGAAAATCATTATACAATTGCTTAGTGGTTATAAATAAATGTACCTTTACACAGGCACAAAGATGTGCAGCTATGTTAATCACTGCCCTGGTCCTGCCCCATAGCAAATACATTGCTTTGTTACTTTGTCAATAGCATACTTTCCCTTTAGTCAACTCAGTGCATGTTCAAATTACTTTTAAAAGATTGACACTATCCCACTTAATAGAAGTAAAAAAAAATTGCTGGAAAGTATCTTGTGGAGCAAGATTCAGATTCAGGATGCAATGGCCAGTACCTGAATTAGAAAATGACCGGATGAATTCAGACGATGAACACGAAGTAATTTGAAAATGTCCCTGATTTTACAGTAACTTCAAAGGTTCAAGTTCAAGCAATACTTTCTAGCACACAGATGAGAAAGTAAAACATGAACTGCTGTTGGTGGCCTGAAGTTGCACATTTTGAAAGTAATATACAAAGGATAAAAGAAAAATGTTTTAATCCTATTGCCAAACTAGTTTTGAGGTATATGAAAGGTTTTCACTGTACATTATTTAAAAGCCTTCTCAAAAAGTCTCACATTGTATGTTTCTAGTAGGTTGGATAGCACCTTTGTTATATAAAAATCAGTTGAAACCCAAAGTGATACAATGAAATAGACTGTTATCATTCTTTACAACACAAATCTATAACAGTAATTCCAAAAAGAAATTAATTTACTGTACAAATCTCACCTGTTTATCTTACAGTTAGATTACAACAATTAAAGACCCCACAGCAAGCCAGCTGCCTCTGAACCGACACTGAGCTGACCCTGTTTCATGTTCCTCAGTGTATAAAAAGCACATTTCCTAAGCACCACAGACATACAACTACACGCAATATTCACAGTCCAGGTTTGTTCAACGAGCCCAAGGTAAGGAACATTGAAAACAGTTGTTGACGACAAAGTAAACCTGGAGAAAACAGAATATGACAAATGTGGACTTTTTCCCCCTCAAAATGTTAAAAAAGAACCATTAGAACGGCTCAATTTACAGTATAAATGACATAGTAAATTGAAAGAAGCACCAACACAATGATAGTTAAAAAAATCTTTTTGCATGACCTTGAAACATTTTCCCGGATTGACCATACAATCCAGTGTTATAAATTATGAATTTAATTATTCTAAATGTAACGATTAAGTTAACCAGATTTCATGATTTAAAACTATTATTAAAACATAAAATTCTCATCATTAAAAAGTGCTCCGAGAAACACTGACCTGCCAAAAACCATTGTAATGCTGATTGACTGACCTTGGGAAGATATTTTCAGTGTCCTTTTGAGATAAGTTATTGAGTGTCACTCGTAGAGTGCGGTATTGTCATAGTACGATGGAATTTGAGTTTAAATAAATGGTAACAATCACACACGTTAGCACCGTGAATGTTGTCATTTACAAAAAGTCAGTGTTTTATGCCAAGAGTAGAATTTTGTAAGAAAAATAAAGCCACAAAAAAGGAAACTTTGTTTCCATTAAAAATAGGTCCTTATAGATTAGACTGAGAGCACCAGAGATGTTGACAGTGTGTATCTTGCGAAAGTTGCCAAATAAAAATAAATACATCCTTAGGAGGGTCAACAATCGGAGCTTGATTGTTAAAGAAGTGAAAGACCTGATGGGAAAGATGATTCATATCTCAGTTGATCACAGGTTCCTTTTTCAACACTGCTGCCGACTTTACGGATAGGAAGGAGTGTTTAGACGAGGCCAGTGGTGCTTGTGTTCTTTGTCCGTCATAAATAAAGCACCTTAAATGTCCATCTTACACAAACTGACTGTATGGGCCTGTGACCTTGGTGAAGGCGTATGGAGTTGTATTGACACAGCTGTTTGTTGTGGACGTCATGGACCCCTCCATTATCGACTGGATGAAGCGCTGGTAAGTTTCCCCCCCGGGGGCTTCCAAAAACTCTGGAAGCTCACGCTTCACCGGCTTCTTGCTCTTGCTAGGTGTCCCCTCGCCACCGTTCTTTTCTGCGTCTTCCTCCTTCTCTCGAGCCTTCTCGGCCATCTTGGCTTCCCATAGTGACAAACCATGCTTGGCCTCGTTCATATTTTTGTGCTGGTAGAAGACCAAGGAGATGCGTGTAGGGTGGGTGCGGTTGGGGTTTTTAACTGGAGTTGTAGCATGGAGCTCTCGTTTTGCACACTCGATGAGGACTGAGCCGTGGCTTGGTGCCAATGCCACTCCGCCGATGTCTGGGTCCAAGAAGTTGTGCTCATTGTCCGACCACACCTCAGGCTTTTGCGGGGTTGTGGGAGTCTGTGGTATTCCAGGCTCTTGCTTAATACCAGAGCCCATGAGGCCCCCATTAGGCATACCTGACCCTGGCTGTGCTTCAGGGTGTAAACCCCCACCAGTCATCTGAGCAGAAAGCATCTGTGGGCGAGGCAAGCCCATCTCGGTCTTGATTTGCATATGGAATGGATCTTGGCCTGGGGCTACGATTTGAGGACTCCGAGACAGGTATGGATTTGGGTATCCTCCAAACTGATTGCCTTTGTTCACAGCAGCATAGTCTAGACCCCCATGAGCTGAGGGTGCTCTTGAGAGGGGGTCCATAAACTGGGAGTCTGGGGCTCCATTAGGACCATAAGGGGAGTAAGGTCTCATAGGGTGAACTGGCCTCATGCCGCAAGCATTGTAACCATTGACCTGTAAACCTGGATCACCATACCTTGGCGGATAATTGACCTCATAACGTGGCTGTACACCGTACTGCTGCTCTGAGTAAAGCGCTGGCCGCTGTTGTCGATACATGTCCAGGTGCTTGGGGTTTGAGGCATAGTACGGATGGTAACTGTCCAGGGGCATTCCTCCGTTACATTGATAACCTGGGTAGGGACGATTTGATCCATTTATGCAAGGGTTCGGTACGTGAAGAGGAGAGGGGTAAGGGCTGGTTGGTGTTGGTGGCTGAGGGGGATACATGCTACCTGGCCTGGAAGTGCTTGGAAAAGACCCAGGATGGTTGGGGAACCTGGGGTAGCCGGCTACATTTGAGCCAGGATAAGGGGGAAGAATGTTTTGGTGCTGTAGTTGCTGTAGTTGCTGTAGTTGCTGTTGTTGCTGTAGTTGCTGTAGTTGCTGATGATGGGCCCCCATGGGGTGTGGTGGCTGACCTGCCTGTGGGATTGCTCCCACAGCACCTTGGATAGGTCCTAGAAAACAAAACCACAAAAAGGTAAAAAACTGAGCAATCCAAAGTCACCTTTTGTCAATAAATTGCTCTCAAGTTTTTCACTACAAAGAGATACTATATTTAAAATACGTATAATAAAATGTCAGAATAAATGCTACCCTACCTGCCATAGGAGTGATCTGAGGAGGTCTCTCATAAGTGCTAGCTTTGGCCTTGGCCAGGAGGGCCTTTTCTGCCTTTTCATTGTCCAGCATGGCATTCCTCTGGGCAGCGGCCTTCTTAGCATCCAGCTTTTTTTGCCGACAAGACTTGGCTGGCTCTGAAAGCATGCGCACCTGACGGCGGAAGGCACTGAGGACTTGGATGGCGCCTGACTTGATTTTCTCCTGTTGAGCCTCCTCACTGCCAAATTCATCAGTGCTGGAAGCCTTATAAAGAGGCAGGACATGGAGCTGCTCATCCTCTGGTATCTTTCCAATCTCCCGGTTATCCTCACCTGTTAACGTGCACACCTGGAAAAACCATTTGTGTTCAGTACGTTGTTTTGAACTCAATGGGACTTTTAAAAGTAAAGCCCGATTTGCATTTTGCAGTTTCTTCTCAACAAAACAAGATACTTATGTAAATATACAGTCCATCCACCAGGTTTGGCTTACCACAGTGCTGCCTCCTTGCATGTTGTGGAGGTCTCTGTGAGCGTGTGCACAGAAGTCCAGACAAGCAGTGACACCGGAGAAGGGACGGCCGTCCTTGAACCCCAGACGACAATCTGGTGCCCTGTGTTCATGTTCCACCTGTGTCCAGGAATCATGACGTGCATTTGATATTTAGAGTTTAGAAGTCACAATACAATATAGACAGGAAATCTGTACCAAGCTACTTCATTATGTTTATACTTTGAGTAAATACCATGTGCATTGTTGTATGCAAGTATCACTCACATGTACACATGTTAAATAAAATCAAAGCTTGCTTTAGATTTGATCTGAAAAACAATGATACCTTTAAGAAACAGGACATTTTTGTTATATTCTTTGATGATGATATATTTCGATGTAAGTGTGGAAACGATTACACACCTGGTTTCCATAAGCATCAGGTGCCAAGTTTTTATACAAAGGACCCAGTAAGGTTGCTAGATTTTGAAAGTTGTGCTCCAGTCTCTCTTCCTGAAAGACAAAAATCGGCCAAAATTACTCATCTGAATTTATATGAATTATTATATAATAATTATTATTTGATAAACATGGGGAATTATACCTCTTTCACATCATCTCCCAGTAACTTGAATTTTCTTGGTATTTTGCTCCGGGCAAACTTGCAGCCGTTGTAGTACATGCTCCAGGAGCAGCCGAAGGAGAACGATGCTCCACAAGCGTCAGGATTTAACCCCTGGCAGGCACAGGTTCTCCTGAAGAGGGACAACGAAAAATATTAATGTTCCAATTTGCCCAGGTCAACTCAGTGCTCAGAACAAATTGTGACTTTTTAGTTATTGAAAAGGGAAAATAACAACCAAACATTGACGCCACAAATGTTTTGTTTTAAACAACTTCTATTGCCCACTTGGCCAAACTTTTGCTGTCACTTACTCCTCATTGATTGCACATCGTCTCTGGGTGTGGGCTCCATGCTTTGTTAGAGTTTCTCGTAGCTCGAGGTAGAGGCGGTCAGCCAGGCTGGGCTGGATGCCGTCCCAGACCAAGATTACTACAACGATGCAGGCTGTCTCACATTTGTGACCACTGCGCTCCCGCACTAACACCAGTAGCTTTTCATCTTCACTTGATCGACGAATCACCTGAAACATGAAAGGTAAAACAAAATTGTAGGTATGTAAAGGCAAATAGAAGGGAAGCTGAAAAGCCTTTCCCTCAAATTAAATATACAATACTGGTTCTTACCCATTTGGCTATGGGGCACCCTTGTGTACTTTTTCCTTCCTTGCCTGTGTAGATTACTTTCTCAATCCTGATTGCAGGCCCAGTTAGACCAGACCTTTTTTAAAAAATAAAAAATAAAAAAAAGAGGCAATAAAGATAAGTAACAAAGTACAAATGGTGGTAATGTAACACAGTATTTTTAAAAACATAATCAAATTTGGGCTTTACCTTGTCTCCATGCTCTCACGTATACCGGCGACACTCGGAGCTGAGCCCAAGTGAGTGTAATACGGGCCTTCATCCTTCTCACTGATTTGTTCTAAATATAAAAAAAACATACATTAATATCTAGAAACCAACCAATTCATCATATTTCAGAAACAACATAATGAGACTCACCAACACAGTGGCAGGATGCAATGTCATATTGTGTTTTCAAGGGAGTGTCCAGCAGATTCTTTATAGGAGTATCCAATAGCTTCATAGGAGAGTCCATGAAGCTTTGTAAGAGAGGTTCCTTCTTCGGGGTGAAATCATGGTGTCTTTTTAGGCCTACAGCAGGAGGGGCAGCTGGGGATGATTCATACGCACCGAGGTCAGTGTTGGTCGACAGGATGGTGACGGGCCCAGAATATTCCACCTTGACTTTATTTAACGGATTGATGATGAGGGATTTCTTCTCAAACACGGGGGAAAGCTGGTATTGCCTCAGGCTTTGTTCCATGGAGGCCAAGATGCTTCCCGGCCGCCTGCCTTGATCACACTGGACTGTTTCATTCTCCTGCTTAATCTGCACTCCACCTAGGCCTGCCTCTCGCATCTGCACATGCTGCTCCTGCTGTTGGGAACACTGCATTTCAAATCTGGGTTCGTTTTCCATTTTAATAGCTCGCAGGCCATGTTTGGGATCAATAGTGCTCTGAAGGGGATGAGGAGGGCCCTGGCGCTCCTGCCTTTGTAACAGGTGCATACGCAGGGCTGCATGCCTCTGAAAGTCTGCATGGGGACCCACAGGTGCCAGAGGCAGTCGAGGTGCCCTTTGGAAGTGAGTGCATGATGTCTGCAGCTCCTGTTCAGCTTTAACATATATCTGTGCCGATACCTGTTGGTTTAACGCGCCTTGTGGTAAGTGAGGTTGTGGCGGCGTGGAGGTCTGGGAGAAGTCTGCATGGCTGGGCTGGTGGCAGTGGTTGTTAGGCTGTTGTGGTTGAAATTGCTTGAGGTTACTGCTGTCTGGGTTTGGTGGAAACTGTCTTTGATGTTGTTGCATCTCTGTGGTGTTATTGTAACTGAATGTTGCACGGTCGCTGTGCTGAATGTGTTGGTTGTTGGATTGAGAAGAATTGTTTCTCGGGGGCTGGTTGTGTTGAAGCTGCTGCTGACTTGGCTGAGGCTGACTGCGGGGTCTGTAATCGGGAGACTTGAGTGGCTGTCCCTCAAATTGTGGCGGGTGAGACAGGGGACGTTGTAGATGACAGTGCTGTTGTTGTTGTTGTTGTTGTTGTTGTTGTTGCTGTTGCTTTGTTGGTGAAAACCCAGGTGACAGTATATCCTGCAGGTCAGGGTCTTCACATAAGTGCTCTGACTGCATCTGGGTCAGGTAGTGGCTGTCCGCCTGCTGATCTTGGCAGAAAGTACGCTGCTCAGGCAGTTTTTGGGGTAAGGGCTGTTGCATTTGAGGTGTTTTCGAGTTTGAATGCTGCCACTCAGGGGCAGTGTTGTGCTGGGCTGGAGCACTGTGTGTTTGCGCCTGGAGACGTTCCTGCTGTTGCTGCTGGAAGCTGTTGCTGCCATCCGTGAAACCTGACTGTGTCTGGAATCTTCGCACTGGATTTTGCTCCATCATCTGGCAGTGAACCTGGGGGTTAGCTATCTGCTGCTCCGACTGAGGCTTAGCAGGAAAGCCCCTCCACATGCCCTGCTCGTGTGCCCGGGATGACAGGGCACTTGCCGCTTGCTCCTGGGAATGTGAAGAGCTCAGCGCCGCCCAGGCTCTCTGGTCGGGACTTAGCTCAGACGTGTCCTCCATACCGTTTTCTAACCCAGCATGATGTGGCTGCTGACGACTTGGCCCCATGGGTCCTGTACCGTCAGCACCATGTGAGTTCCCAGCATTTCGCTTAAAGGTCTGGGCTTGAATCTCATACTGCTGGCCCCTGTCATGGCGCTGATGCTGAATAGACCTGGGTTCTTCACTTTGCCCCATCTTCTGTATCCCAGAGTTAGGAAATTGTCCATATCCACCCGTCTCTGCTGCCTGTGGAGGAGCATTGCGCTCTAGAAAAGAGTTCTGGTTAAACTCTTGGTTGGCCTTTGCATATATTCCTTGACGATTTGTGTCATCTGGATAGCACCGTGGGCCATTTTGACGTTGTTGTGAGCTATTCGCAGTATTTGCAGTTGGCATCATGCCAGGCAGCTGACCTAGAGACCCCTCTTGACCAGAGTAAGATGGTGTCCGCTGCTGATGCTGGTGTTGCTGCTGCTGATGCTGCTGCTGCTGCTGCTGCTGCTGTTGTTGCTGCTGCTGCTGCTGCTGCTGCTGTTGTTGCTGCTGCTGCTGCTGCTGCTGCTGTTGTTGCTGCTGCTGCTGCTGCTGCTGCTGCTGCCTGTGGTTTGCTTCAAAATTGTTGGAGTATCCATTCACTACAAAGTTGACAGAGTTATAATTGTTGCCACCTTCAACATTACTTGATGCCACAGGCCGCTGTTGCTGTGAGTCAGGCATCGGAGCTAAATTGGGCATTCCTGAGGTTAAGGGGGGTTGAGAACTTTCACTGGGTAACTTATTTGTCAGCGAACCATTGACAGCATCGAGTTGTTGCCCAGATGTTTGTGGTGCGATTGACACTTGCTCAGGATAATACTGAGACAAGGTTTTTTCTAACAGATCACCAGGAGTGCCTTCTATGTTTGAGGGAGGGGATTCAGCACCGTTTGGAATCGAGCCTTGTTTATTTCGTGGCAGATCAAAAATATCTCCATTGGGAAAAATAAAGTTCCTGTTGTCCAACTTAATCTCGGTCTGTGGGGAATTGCGTTCAAACTCTGTTGCCTTTGTCAACTCAGGAAAGCTATCCACCAAACTGGAGGTAATATCATCGTTTCCTCTCATGTCAGAATCTACTTTAAGTTTCTTGGGTTGGTGGGTCATTAAGGACTGCTCATTGAGTGCATGCTTCAACTCGCCATTCATCAGTTCTCTGTTCATGGTGTAGGATCCTTGATCGAACAGCCCTTGTACAGAAGCAGGACTGTTGCAGTTCTCCCTGTGCCTCTTCATGGAGTTGGCACCTGCACTGGACTTGTAATGGTTCCAGTTCGTATCTCCAGCGTTCTCCAGAGAATCGCTCTCTGAAGACTGGCCTCCATTCTGGAGTTTGTGAGGGTTGTTGCGAGATGTTCCAAATTGCGATAATATCAAACTTTCTTCCGTCTCATGTCTGGCCTGTTCTGTTTCCATCTGGCCTGCTCAGAGTCCATCCACAGGGCTGCCCTCTGTCCGTCCTGCAGGGCACAAAGAGGAAGAGATTGTTTTAGTTACATTATTATTATTCATCTGTTTTCCAATACAATTATATGTACCAAACAAATATAATGGGACACAGCAGTTCTCGCAGAATTGTATTTAAAGTTAAGTTAAAGCCTTTTATTGTCATTATACACAGAGTATAACGAGATTCAGAGTGCAACTCTGTCCCGGTGTGCAAAAAATACAAACAAATACATAACACTAAAAAACACAGCAATAGGACATACAATCATACGGGGGAATAAATAGTTAAAAATATTGATAAAAAAAAAATAGTATATAAAGTGCATTAAAAGTGTGTGTATGTGTGAGAATGGTTACAGTTATTGCATTCTCACACTTTTAATGCACTTTATATACTATTTTTTTTTTTTTTTTTATCAATATTTTTAACTATTTATTTATTTCCCCCTAGATCTGTGCAGGGTCATATATGATCTTCTGACAAACATCTAAACTCAACAATCGTGAACCCTAAGTAAAAGTCTGAAAAGGACCTGGGTGAGGGGAATGTCACTAAAGTAACACAATCCACTAGAAATGGATTCCTCCCAACCTAATCCCTCAATGTATCAAAAGGTTTCCGTAAGGGACACCAGGTTTTGAGGTCACATGTTTTTCAGTGCCCAGTATCAGGAGTGCATCGCAATAGTGTTTCCTTTTGAAGACCCTTATCTCAAACTGAATGCTGTGTCTTCCTGTTTTGTACAACTGTTTTAAATGTTTCGAAAAAAGGGGGAAGGATCTATGAGGAAGGTGTTAGGACAACAATGTTTGGAAACAAACCAGTTGGTTCAGTTTGCCTAACAGTGCAATCTTTCTTGGACAGACACCGGAAGAATTGTAGGTCTATTGACCTCAATCTGGATTTATATTGTAGTAAAACAATAGCTTTGATAGTTTTCAATACAGATGGAAAGAAACTTGAAAAATGGTGGTCAACATAATAAACAACCTCACCAACTTACAAAAACTCACCTCTTCAATCTGGCTTTTAATGTGGGATAGTTTTTGTATTGCTTGATTTTAATTTAACTATTTATTTGTTGTTCTTTTCTTTTCACTATCTCTTTAAAGCGACTGAGCACCTGTAAAAGCGTTAACAAAATAAATCTATTATTATTATTCATCCGATGATAGCATCTGTTTAAATCCATTTTCTAGATTCTGACCTCAGCCACACGAGTGTTCTACGAAGTCACTCAGAAGCACGAGTGATACTTTTTGGTTTATTTGTAATATCAATGTCAGAATATATTATAAACTAAACATGAGTCCAGTTGATTGAAGGCAGTAGGATGCAAGGTTAATGTCCCAGATGGTGGATGGGAGGAGGAGCTGGCTGCTCGTCAGCTGTTCAGCGGTGCTTTTCCTCAGCCTGAACACATTGTCATGTCCAATATGCAAATGACACTGGGTTGTCTAGTTTGAGGCCTTTTGTTATCATGGGTCCTAGCCATGTAAGCTTTCTGCCATGAAGCTATGATGAGAATAACTAAACCTTCTGGCTAAACTTCTTTACACAATGTTTTGTTTCAACTTGTTAGCAACACATAAATTGGAATTTATTCGTTGCTATCTGGTTCCATCTGAGCATTACATTTTCTTTTTTGCAAACATTTTTACTGCACTGAAAAAGTATGAACGTAAAAAACAGGTCTTATAGATCCAAGATAAATAGGACAAATTGTGAGAGTAGCTTCAAATTGCATAACTTGGGATCTTAAGATCTGGTAACAAAGTCATTAAGTAAAGTAATAGAAGTGATGTATTGAAAATAAGATCTATATTATTCTGTTCAGCAGCAAGCGGAGCGTATGGTTTTAGTTTTGCTTTCCCTGCACGCTTTCTCTCTGCCTAAAGCATATAGATTCCAGTGATTCCAGCAGAACATTGATTTCTGTCTGCCTCCCTCAATTATTAATGCATGTCACATCCGCAGCATCTGCAAAACACGTAGGCACAAAGAGACGCAGTGTGATCCATCATAATTATGGGCAACTCTCTTGCAGATGCTGAAGGAATGAGCGGCTAACAAGCACCACGAGGTGCCCACACTCAGTTTCACAGTACAATTATTAAAGAGCCTGTGACACCATCCCAACAACTGTTGTGCAATGAAATATTGGGCTACTAGTAATCTCGAACCGTCAGTTTAAAAAAGAAAAAGCGATACCGTTTCATTAAATATCAATAATTTCGAACATCGCGGGGAAATTCCTTCACTCATTTTGAAGTTTTGGGGGAAGCCGGAAGTGACGTCAATGCGGGAACGCTTCGAGAGCCAAACACGGACAAAGTGTGTTGTTATGCGTAGAAATGGTGAATTACTGAGATTAGGCACTTTAATAACGTTTTAATGAAGCTGACTACAGTATATTCATATGTGTCAGTGCTTTCATGTCAATTCGGCGACATAAACATAAATGATCGTGGTGAAGATGATGATTACATTAGGATTAAAAATCGGGAGTGAGAGCTGCTGAATTTCCTCCCGTCGGATGTGATATAAAAACAAATCGATTATTTTTGTGGTTATAAACTCAAGTGGATGAAACTACATTTATTAGTGCTTTCATGTCAATTCGGCGAACATATGATGCATTAAATGATGAGTGAGGATGATGATTAAAAATCGTTTGTTTGAGCCGGTCTGCATTTACTGATGAGAAAACAAACCGATGCTTTTTGTAGTTGTAGTACACCAACGTGGATTAAACGTGTGGTTTTTTACCACAATGTTGGGGAAATTAATGGATAAAATGCACGGATTATTATTATTATTCCCACTCCGATCGGGACACTAGGTCCACCGTTTCCCCGCAGCGAGGCTCCCCCCGTTGACAGTTTACATGGGCTGGGTGCAGTGGCGGACTGGCCATCGGGACGAATCCCGATGGGCCGGTACCGAAGTGGGCCGGTCGGATAAGTAACTAGCACATCCCCCATAGGCGGCGCGTGAGGCTCAGGTTTGAGAAGGCTAAATAACTTATTTTACCTGACGCTGCCCGCCTCCGGCGTCTATAGAAAAGAGATTAACTCAGTGTGCGGAGTTTACATCTCTCAAGTCATATTACAGGATAAAGGAAATACAGTTTAACCTGTTAAGCCCGAAGGTCCCCGCCGACGGGGACCCTGATTTTTTTTATACACACTCAGACAAATATTTTTAATATTTTTTTAAAAATCTTTTTTTTTATTTACATTTTTTTTTTTTTTAATGGAATGAATACCTATAGTGATTATTCAATGTAATACAATGATTTTTATAGTCTGGTATCTGAAAAAGGTCAAATGGCACTGATGGGCCCAAATGGGCCCAAAGCTTATTCCGCCTGGACTTTATTTTCATAAACCTCTCTAAAAAGGTCAAATGTCACGCCTCAATCTTGATACAGGGTACTTATTATATGTTATAATTTGGATTCCTAAAGCTTTTAGGCTACTAACCCATCATTCAAGGTTGGTCTTCACTATAAGTAATGGGTTTTCTTTAGGCGGAGACAGGAATTTACATTGTTTTGCTATGTTCCATCTGAATTTACTCTGACACAGAAACATCTATATTGATTCTGACACTTCTACATCCAACTCACAGATGTAACCTTGCTTTGATAACAAAAATTATTCATATAAACCTTTTAGAAGTGAAGTTACAGTCATTTGTTCT
This sequence comes from Pseudochaenichthys georgianus, assembly GCF_902827115.2. Lineage (NCBI taxonomy): Eukaryota > Metazoa > Chordata > Actinopteri > Perciformes > Channichthyidae > Pseudochaenichthys > Pseudochaenichthys georgianus. Next base: position 40,334,881 of record NC_047503.1, read on the forward strand.
GGGAATGTCATTTTCGAGACTGAAACCTGAAAAACAGGCTCGGGGTTTAACAGGTTAAACTGCCGTATGCAGAGAAGACGCCGACGTGTCGCACTTATCATTCATATTACATCATCAATCAGATCATCGATCAGATAATATCATAATATATCATATATTTCCTTATCTGAGTCAGCTTCTCCAGCCTCATCTGGCCGTGCAACACTCACAGTGTCACAGACTGGATGCAGAAGTATTATTTAACACATTATGTTGACGAAACACTCGAGACAAATGTAATTAAAGTCAGATCCACTCGTGTCTTAGACGTGAACGCGCTCTCAGCTGGAGAGAGAAACCCTGGCTTGATTTACCGAGTTGATAACCAGCGTCGTAGGACCGCTTAGCGAGATCTCGTTTGTTAGTTTGTTGTTAGTTTGTTTGTTACTCAAACATATCCAGGGTCTGTTGAACTGGCTTCATAGTACAGGGCACAGGTGGCTAGCAGCGCTAATGTCAAAGACACAGACATTATACATTATATTTGTATTTTACATCCCCCGCTCCCCCCTTTGACAATTTACTAGCGGTACCGAAGTGGGCCGGTCGAGAGTCCCGGGATGATTTTTAGTCCCATTCCACCACTGGCTACATGACCATACGATCGCCCATATTGACGCACCTCATTCCTAAACTTCTAACAGATACAACATAAACCGATCCTTCAGCCTCATATGAGCTCTCAGACACGTTCAACATTAACCTGTCATCGCTGTCTGAGCTTGCTGCTGTGTGCGCCGTCGTGCGTTTACATCTGACTGTATATATATATAAAGGTTTACATGCAGATGCTGGGATCCTGGACGGTGCAGCTGGAGCGCTGTGCCCGCAATGACGTCACCCATCATTTGGCGGGACTTGAAGAATCCGCGAGAAGATCCAGAAAATTGTCAACATTGAAGGCAGATTAATGGTTATCAAAGTACAAATATCCAAAATCAGTTCAGTAACGGTTTTCAAGGGGACAATATGTACTCAAATTGATGGGTTTGGATGATGGGGGGAAAACCGTGTCACAGGCTCTTTAAGCTCTAGAGCAGTGGTTCTCAAACTTTTTTTAAATAATGTACCCCCGTTGAAAAAAAAATGCAGCCAAGTACCCCCTGATCAGCGCAACAACTATTTGTTAAGGAAAAAGCCTATTTAAAGAGGTACAGTACAGCGCCGCACCATCAGTGTCTGATTTATTAAAACAACAACCTTGTAACTGAGAAACACTTAAATGCTACATTTCAAATGTTTACAATCCATCACTAAATTCATGGACAACTAATTTTAACATCATGCAATAACACTAAGACGACATTAGTTGTATTGAACTGATCTTTTTAATAAGTTGTACTTACAATGTAGTGAAACATGGGCGTGTGCTTCACTGAGGACCTTTGCCATTCTGACAGCGAGGCAAACTGCAGCTATTACACTTCGAGTTTTGAAATATGTGTAACTATTAATATAAAACCCACACTGCTCAAACTTTGTTACTTTTCCTAAAATTGGTATATTTATCTATTTTTTTACCATTAACATAAAATAAATCTCACGTACCCCCTGCAGTACTCCAACGTACCCCTAGGGGTCCGCGTACCCCCTGCAGTACTCCAATGTACCCCTAGGGGTCCGCGTACCCCCATTTGAGAACCACTGCTCTAGAGAAACGGATCTTAGTTATAATGTAAATTCATGGTTGGCAGGATTAAAAGGGAGTGTCCTTATACACAACAAAACTTGTTGCATCAAAGAAAGCATAATGACATTCTTATATTGCATGTCTTTTTATTTAACTACATTGTTTACCTGATTTTGACTATCGACTTCCAAGAAAGAAATAAATCCTCATACAGTTTTTCCATTTCTGTTTAGCCTGCGGTATCTAATGCAATACAGATGGCCATCTTTTCAAAAAAGCCATGCTCATCCCACCTCATATGTTGAAGACAAGAGAATATACCATTTTCTGACTTGAATTGGTGTCCTGAGGTTTCGTCTGCCTGCACACAAGCATCCCACAGCCACAACAACCTTTACCATGCATACTCACAGACATTTGGAGCGCTTGACTGGGTCTGAAATAGTATGTGATCTTTTTTGATTATTGTAAAACATGAAACCCAATATTACAATACTTTAAAGACGACATGTATCGTCCTTTACATTTCACTTTGTTTCTTATAGTTCATCCAGGAAATGATAAACCTGCAGCATATGATAACAAGATACTAATGAAATGATTATTTGTATCGTTTGTCAGTTATCAAACGTGTGATCATGATGAATAATTATACGTGATGTGGACAGGTCGTAAAGGTTTGAAAGTACATATTTAAATACAACAGGCATGAAACGAAGCATCCTGTCATACCTAAGATTTTTTTTCCAACTATATGACTGTTTGTCAAACTGTCCGGGCACCTTCAAATAGTTTTAGTAAATGGTCTGGCACAGCACGGTTCATCAAGGCAATGTAGGTTCTTGTAAGTTAAAAAGACTTCCTGCTTTAAGTTATTATACAATTAGGTCAGCTTGGCTCTTGATGTACTTAAAAACAAGTAAATAATGTCTTGGAGCTCTGAGAGAGGCCTGGAGTCACTACCGCCGGCTGCTATGGTAAAGTTCAGAGAAATATGCTTTACAACCTTTGAACACATAATTGGATCCAGCTTGAGGTTCCCACAAAAGGCCTCCTGTTAATGCAAACCGACTATAGGCTCACTATAGGCACTGACTAATGTTTGGGGGGAAAATGGAAAGAAAAAAATAGCGAAATATTTGAGGTACTATGGCGTGTTTCATTTGGCATGATCATTCACCATCATTGCGCCCGATTACCACATCTGGAAGAGATTACAGCTGCTTATGATTCTGGCAGAAGAGATGTCGTCTTCAAACAAATCGTTTTATCCAAAGCATTATACAACTTTTTGAAAAAAAAATTGTATATTTATTTAAATATCCAATTAACTACAACATGCATGACCCTTTGAAGAAAAATCATCCATTAAATCATGTACATGGCCTCGTTCGAGAAGGACCATAAACGAATGTAAGATTCAGGGGTGGATTGCACTGGATGGAAACATGTACACTGCACAGATGTGTAATATGAGTCCAGAAAATATATATTTAATATATTACGCTACACATATGGGAAGAATCTGCCTCTTGGGAGTCTGTGGACTTTTTAAAAAGTTGCCCATTTCATAAAGTAAACTAAGACTGCAAGATACTATGCACTGTCAGGGGAAATGATTATAATCCGGATCTATTTCTTTAACCATTATGTCCAAACTGGTCACACGGACCATGAGCGAGAAGAAAACAAGTCACATCGTGGCCCAGCGGACCGAAGACATCACGTCACCCTAAACAGGAAGCTGTCAGGCCAAGCAGACGAGCTGGTCCACATCATGATCTCCTCCTCTGTGTCAATCATCCCTCCAGGACGTTAGCAGCCCTCCAGACCCCCAAAGTTAGCGTGCTAAATCTCCCACTAACGAGCCAAGCTGTTACAAGGGTGTCTGGAAGCTCCCAGCGTCGTCGCAACAGAGCAGCAGCTGCCTGTTAGCAGGTGGAAGAGAGGAGCAGCACGGTGAACACAAAGACAGCTCTCGGGTCAATGCTGCGGAAAATACTTTCATTCGGTGTGTGCTCGTTCACCTTTTTAAGAAAAAACTGTTGTTGTGAGCTTCATATGAATATCATTGTGTGTTATCCAATATGGTTTGAAAGGGTTTCAGAAGCCAGAGAAGTCTAGACAACTCTAAACTAATGATTTGGAAAAATATAATAACAATATCCACTTCCTTTTAACATGAATAATACTTGATAGAAGTGATGATAGAAAATAGATTTGTTTAAGTGACTTCACAATGTCCCCAAATGTTATTTAATGGCTTGAAGAGTCCTTTAAGGATGGCAGCATGCACATGAAAGTGTCTTTAATATAACGTTGATTAACCAAATTGTTTCAGTTTGTCCATTGAATTGCTAAAAGATGATCTTTGCTAAAACTTAAATCTACAAATGAAGTTACAATGCCCCCAAATGCTACCTTCTTTAATGGCTCGAGGAGATGATTTATCCGTTGGTGTTGTGGTCAGACTACAGACCAAGAACTGGGCCAGTATAATTCAAATGTAAAACAGCTACTGAAATGATACCACTGTGGGCAACTCGTTAGTTCTATCCTCACAGCACTGGACTGTAAATATGACGCATCTCGGGCAACAGGTTGCGGAACGAACCTCCCCGTGCGGCTGTCAGACACCGCCGTAAATGAAGAGCCACAGCGAGGCGCCATCCTCGGCGTTGTAATCAGAAGTGACACAGAGCCTCTTTATGAGTATGTCAAAGTTATTCAGATTGAAATGTGTTATTTTGACAAATGAGTGCGAGAAAACCATGTGGGAGTTGTGAAGCGTCTACGGCTGATGAATGTCTTGGCATCCCGGAGGCGTCTTCATTCGACACAACGTGTATCTGAGGCAAATCTGCTGATTTCAAGTAAGCATTATCTTTCTGCGAAGCTTGTAGCATGCTATGAAGAGGATGTAACGACGTGAGGTGATAACGATCGGTCATATAACACTTTTCGTGCGGAATAATTAATTTTGGTCATAACAATGTTGCAAATGCAAAAAGAGACACTGTCTCCATGCCAACAATACACTGAATAATTATTCTCACCTTGATTTAAAATGTTAACCTACATTCTTACTAAAAATCAGCTGCACTAAGTTATGTACAAACCGTTATAAACTAAATACACAATCCAATTAAGAGCTGTTTTTCTTTGCAGTAGACCACATTCACTACGGGAACTTCAATTTTAATCAGTTTGGTTTGAGGCAGAAAAGAGTGACCTGATGCTCCCACCTCTGATCCCTGCAAACGTAACAATGAGGCAAGCGGGTGAATTCCACTTCCCGACCCCATGTGACTACCCCTTTGTTTTGTCTGGCCCCTCAGAGCAGTCTGCAAATCAGTAACTAAGTCAAGAGGTGACCGGTGGCGCTAAGCTGCTTTCGGCGCAGATCCGTTCCTACGGGACAGTCCGGGCTTTCCAAAGGACTGAGCGGAGCCAAGCAGCTTGTCACAGTTGGATACACCCACACTGACACAAAAAATAAAATCTTTGCAAGCCTAGAACAAAGCCAGAGATCCCAGCTGAGTGTGTGCACGCCTGTCATTGCACAAACACAAACACACCGATGTTTACAAGTCCAACTCTGACTGGGCTTGCTTTAAGACATTCCTAGTATTCGCTGCTTCCTCTTAAGTATGCATTGGACGTGATTCACGGGGAGATCTATTTTTGCTCCGGACGTAGAGTGCTAAACTAAACCAGAGGCCTTGTGGTGGCTTCAGTGCCTGCTGGAAGTTGTAACGCTCTGATCTATTTTGGGTTTCTTTCTAGAACTCTGTTTTTAGTTTATGATATGACTCAACTTGTTTGGCTTGAACTCGACTCCCAACAAAGCTTTCTTTTCCTCCAGAAGCCAGTTTCTTTGTCTCTGTATACGCTGTTGTTTGGCTTCTCTCGCTCTCCCGCAGCCTTACCTCCAGTCCTCTGCCCTGTAATTACTCCTCCAGGTTCCTCCACACTTCCCTCCTGTTCAGTCCGTCGTCTAGCCTGTACAGTCATGACTTTGGCCACTGAGCGCTGTTGTGGAAATCGAGACAGGCATTGCCTCTGTCGGTATGTATTTTCTGGAATGTATAGATGGTCACTTGCTTTAGTGCTTTAGAGCCTGGGGGCAAGGGTGGACCCCTGAACACAGTGTGATCAGTGTTGTAAAACAATGGACACAGTTTGCACAAGAGTCATTTAAGGGTGGCAGTTAATGCACAGGAAAGTACAGCCTTATTTGTCCAAGTGTTTTGTTTTTGGTATAACTTTGCTTAACCGAATGCAACTTGTTTCTGATAGTCCATCGACGATATTTTTGTCAATGACTTGGCAAAAATTGGTATTATGGATATTTTGTTTTGGTCTCTTGATGCTTTTTCTTCACAATACTAGCTTAACAAACTGTAAGGCGCCTGATGGCACCGTGTTGTTGTTATTCCCAAAGGAGAAGCAGTGAAATATGAGAGCTGCCATAGTAGATGGGGTCTGTTTGGCGTGACTTGGCAGCCGTATGTGACATTCAGCGCTAACGACAGCTGCTGGGAGACTCAGGTCTCTGCACTTTCAGGTTGAGACCTTTATATATACAGTCTATGGTTGAGACCCAGGCGGCTCGGCTCAAGAGTCGTGCTGGTGTAGAGCGAGGGAGAAGGGGCGGTGCGGGGCAGCACTGTAAATCAAACACACACTTGCCAAGCCACACCGCTGTTTTGATGAATAGCTCCAAGAATAAGCCATAATCTCAAGTGTATATTTCCTTTTCTTTGCTGTTTTGGGTCCATTCACATTTTCCTGTGTGTAAGATAAGAACCTGCAGCTGGCCAGAGACGGTACGTTTCTCAGAGCACTTATTAAAGGTTCAAACCACATGCGCCAACAACTGAGTCCTAACAGAGTCTGTGTATTACTTGTATTAGTATATATTTCTCTAGAACTTGGCTACATATTATAACTGTATTTCCACTACTATAACTCCATGCTACAATAACAACACCATTACACACCACAACCCATGATATAACAGTGAACTAACAGGGTTTGGCAACACAGGGTCTATGCAGGAATCCTGAAGTTAAGACCTTTTTAAAGACCCTTTCCATACATTTTAAGACCTCATCGCCACTTCCAGTTCTAACCGACTACCTTGGCGACACACTTTACCTCATTAACTATATACAGTATTGATTGTCCTTCCTCCTTATCTTCCAACCATTTGGACGCAAACTTGCATTTCCCCATAACGATGTTGCTTAGCAACCGGCGTAAACGGACCTTCGCGCACTATCAAGCAGTGAGCGCGCGATGTCCTGTTCAGATTATGTCAAATCCAACGGGATGCCATAAATAAACTACACAGACTCACACTACACACCTACGCCATGACTACATTCAGGCAGACTGTAGAACACAACCTCTTTGGACCATTTATATACTTATTGAAAACAAGCTACAAAATGTAATACCTTGGAAAATGCCGTTTAATACTTTTTAATAGCCTTCATTTTCACAAAATGTATTTATTAACTTCTAAGACCCCGCGGACCCCCTGATAAACATTGCCTACATTTGAAAACATTACTGATAGATGTGATAGTGTACTTATCAAACAAACTGAAATCCAGTGCTGATTTTGATCTCATGTCTCAAACTTAAATTCACTTGCTTATAGAAGTGTCAAAAATACGATGAAAATAAACTGGGAAGAATTTCTAAAAAATGTCTTACTTCCTAAAGTAGTATTTATATTGGTTTGTTTTCAAAGTTTCTTAGTATTATTGTCATTTAATATTCCAAAACTTAAAACAGGGTGTAAAAAACCCAATAATTATATATAACTCAAAGTTAATTACAGTGTTTATAAGTTATATGTGGAGCAGGGACCTTAGTTCTGCTGAGCTGTTGAAATGTACGAGCCTCATTGGAGCCATAATGAAATCCAGTAAGGTCTAATACTTGAAATATTAGAGGAGACGAACTGACCTATAACTTTTTACCCATCCAAATATAAATCCAAATCATGATATGGAGTGTAAAGAAGGTAAAACTAGGCGTGTGGTGTAGGGGGTTGTGCATTGGTGTTTGGACCAGGAGGTCACAGGTTCAAACCCCACTGCGGTCAGCATGTCGTTGTGTCCCTGGGAAAGACACTTTGCCCCAAAGGGGATTGCCCACAGTATTGAGTATGTAAGTCGCTTTGGAATAAAAGCGTCTAACAAGTGACATGTAATGTAATACAAATCATGGGATTGATATTCAATTTCAAAACATTGAAATACCATGATGTGATGTTCGACGGTTCAGAGTGAAACCTCATCCTGAGAAACCTCTACCACAGTAAAGAGGTCAGGTGACTTGCATTCTGCAGTGTTTTAAATCCCCCCCTTAAATATAGAGCGGGACCCGCTGCTCTGCAAACCTCATGACCTCTGGAACATTTTCACAACTCTGCATTCCAGTTGGCTGTGTAAACAACACACATGCATGCTCAGAAACGGGGGCTCTTTTTTAAATATTTATTATCAGTCTTGTGTCGAATGTGTTTCAGGTTTTTCAGCAAGTCAACCGCATACTGTTTTGGTTTTCAAACAACATTTTAGTGGGGCATTTCAGTTATATCTTAGTCAAAGAAAACTGTAGTTTCTAGTAGTAGTTTTTAAGTATTTCTTTTTTGGTCGTTTTTTTAGCAGTAAAAGTCGTTTTTTGTTTGTTAAAGGTGGGTAGGTAACTTCGAGAAACCGGCTCGAGGTACACTTTTTGTTATATTCCATGGAATGCTCTTAACATCCCGATAGCAATGAATATCTGAAGTGCTTTGACAAAAGATACATTAAAAAAATGTCATCTGTGGAAGCCGTGGCGCTGTAAAAAGCACGACCAATCATTTTAGCCGGCCCGGCTAAAGTAATTGGATGGCCTACCTGCCTGTCAGCCTTCCATCTGTGCACAAACTTATCTCGTGCCCTCATTGGTCATGTGTGTTGGAGGAGGGGCTCTGTGAGGAAGTGGCAGATTGTTCCGGCTGTGTATTTTCAAATTCTAGCGCACTCGAGCTGGTGTCTACAAAATTACCTACCCCACCTTTAAAGTTTTTTTGTAGCATTTTAATATAGTATTTCTTGCTTTTTAATTAGTTTCTTAATTGTTAGATGCACTTATTGTAAGTGGACAAAAGCATCAGCTAAATAAAATGTTATGTAGTAGTTTACGATCAATGAAAATGTTTAACTTTTGATTCTTTGCTTGGTCAACAGATTTTATTAAACATTTCAGTCAATCTTGTTTTCAAACTAGAAAACATAAATATTAAATACATTTTATTATAACATTGTGTAAATAATATGGAAGGTTGATATAGCATATACAGTAGATGTATTGGAGTAGGTGTAAGGAGGATTTTTAAATATTGTCTATAAAACTACGTCTGTATTAGAACCTTGTTATTTTTACATTAACTCTTGTACACATCTTAAAAAAGTCCTTTTTGCATGAAAAAACAAGCTGTTTACTAAACTGGAAAAAATTGATGTTTATTGGAGTCTTAGCACTTAACCATACATGCTCGACTAAGTGTTATGGGTTCAGCTTCTGATGGCACAGCCGGAAAAGGCTCTGTTAACAAGGAAAAGAGGACATTTTATGCCCACGCATTTGGCTGATTTAAGCCAGTGTTTGGTTATTCCTTTAGACATCCGTAGAGACATTTTGAATGATGGCAGTGTGGCATATGGCTTGCATATGAATGGAGGGAGTTGACTCCACCGTAGAGAGATTTGGGGGAAAGTTAAGGGGGTGGGGACTGGAAAGTCTGCAAGGTCAGAACACCCCAAGTCATAAAGCACAATGTGAAGTGAAGCGCTGGTAGCATGTGTTGTAACTGACTGCTGGGGCTACAGGACAGATGTTAATTTGTGTTCTGCATCTCACAGTCTCTCAGTCAGGCACCTCACACACATGCAGTGTGTACAATGCACCTCACATGGTTGCTCGTGCCTTCTCTCTCTTTCTTTCTATCAGTCTGAACATATGACACTCTCCACCCTGGCTCCGAAACCAAAGACCCCTGTGTCTGCAGTCGTTTCTATAATCCTCCAAATATACATGCTGGCCAGATCCTTGTTGCATATTCCTCAGGGGAGCTTAGATCTTGTGGCTGCGCTGTCACATGAGTAACCTTAGGAACATGTGGGATATAGCGCAGAGAGAGGGAATATCCAAACAAATTAAACATGAAAGTAAATTCCTGAACAAAAACCTAGATAAAAGCAGACCACACACACACACACACACACACACACACACACACACACACACACACACACACACACACACACACACACACACACACACACACACACACACACACACACACACACACACACACACACACACACACACACACACACACACACACACACACACACACACACACACACACACACACACACACACACACACACACACACACACACACACACACACACACACACACGGGTCAATGCTCTTTGCAATCTTGCTAAACCTCATTTGTGAAATCATAGAAATACTACTTTTCATTTCTCTTAAAGGATCAGTTTGATATTTTGGAAAACTTCACTTTTTACACTTTAAAATGTATACCTCCCTCATGCCTAAGCCATAAATATTAAGCTACTTTAAGTCACTGCCCTCTAGAAAAAGTTTGGTACATAACCCCCTGTATCATGTTGACACTTTTGTTTTAATTCAACTACTGCTATATATATATATATTTTGTTAATTCATGTCTTTTTAAGATAAATAGGTTCTCGTAGGTGGTTAGGTACCTTTTGGACTGAGCTCGACTAGCTGTTTCCATGTGTTTCAGGACTTTAGGCTAAGCTATTGTAAGCTAAGCTAACCCCCGGCCGGTTAGTTAATATACAGAAGAAGAGTATCAATCTTCCTTTTAACTCTTAATAACTATCAAATAAGCATATTTCCTAGAAGGTTTACATATTCCGTTAACGCTGAAAGATAACCTGAAATGCTAATGTTTGGATTGTTTTGCACAAACTTCTTTATGTCATAAAGACACATTATGTTATGGTCCTATACCGCTTCTGTTTTGGATTGAGATGTGGCGATCTCTAGTTTTGCTCAGTGAAAGAATGCAGGCACATGTGAAGGTGTTCACCAGGAATGCAGAAGCTCAAGGTTAGTGATGTGTCTCAGGTTGCTTTCATCAATAACAACAAAGGCCTATGCACAAGGAGGGAATCTAAATTCACCCAGAACCACCCGGGTCTATTTTCTCTGTCAGGTAGAGAAGTGCAGTTTCCTGTTGATGCTCTCAGTGGCCTTATCACTAAAGATGGCTGCATCACATGACAGCCTGCAGCCACAGATCTGTTTTTCTTCCCTCTTCTATGCGTCCCTCTCCTTTCATGGTTGAACACAAAAACATGCAGCTCTGCAGGTACAATGAGCATGCTGGGAATTTGAATGCCAATACATAAATAATGCACTTTTTCAATTCAATATAATGGGAAATCTCCTTACAATACAACAGCATGCAATGTAGCTGTTTAATTTAATTATGTAGCATTACACTTATTGGGGTATTTTAGTGTTGTATACATGCAGATACAAGTACATGCTTTTCACTATCTTGTGATTTCCTGCTTTAAATCTGGAGACAAGATTAAAGCAGGAACACACACTTATGTTTGTAATTTCTGAGAGCCTCCTCCCCCTCCGTAAGAAGAAGGGATCTGTACCATCTACATTGTTCTTTGTGTAATGCAAGACAGATGTGGCCGGCTTGTGGAGAATCCACTGCAGTCTCATTGCCTTCTCTTACTGGGTTGTGACATGTTTTAACTAACTGCAGCACTTTTTGATTGAGTTCATTTTGCAGTACTTAGCATACTTTAATTGAATACATGTCTTTTTCATTAATTTTATTACCAGTGCTTCAATTCACAAATGTCTCATTAGTATTAGCTGTGGGAATTTGGATTAACTATGCAGCTATGAAGTTATAATTTGTATAATCAATTATGGTTATAAAGTGTAAAACAGGGGGAATCTAACGCTTTAATACTAGAGTGCAATGTATATAACATTATGTGGACCTACACAGGATCTTAAAGGGAATATGAATCAATTTAAAGACTTATTTTTCCGCTGAAATCGACATAATTCAGCTTCAGGAATCTGTTCTTGTTTTGTCAGCCATGACAATACAAACATGTATATATGAATAGCTGACTGCAGGGTGTAGGCTGTGCACATATTCCTGTAAAGGCTGTACATGGATATCTTTACAACTAACTTTTTAAATAGTTACCTGAAAACAGCCTCAGTTGATGCAGCTGGAGGGTGAAGCTGAAAGATAAAACTGGAACAATGTAGTCTGGATAATAATAATAAGTAGAACTCTTATTGCATGTACTGGTAGAGCTTCCTTCAGGTAAAAAATATCAACTTCAAGGTAAAGAGTAACTGGCCCCATAATACTAAGAAGCCCTATCTAGGTGCTCTTAGCCATAATTAAGATGGATGTCAACAGTAATCCAGGATTGTTTGATCGTGTTGCACAGGGGTCAGTGCGCTCAAGAGTGGACAAGACACAGAAAATATATTTAGACACAAGGTCTGGGAAATATAGGAGTCGATGATTTGCGGCAACCTATTAAGGACCCGAGGACAAAGCGTTTTTGTGGAGTCTACTTTTCAGGGGCGAGGCCGCACTGTTGACAGTTTGAACTTGACACAGTCCACACTGTGGCTCCAAAGCCTTTATGTACACAGAAAACTCCAACAGGATCTTCATTGAAGAGATGTCCCTTTAACTCGGTTCAACGTAAAGATACAAATGCATACATGTGGGATGTTATGCAGGAGTTTGAGGACGTCGGACGTGTGTTGGCTCGAATGCATGTGGTGTATAATGTCTGAGCAATGTCTGATGAGTTGGAGAACACCAAGGAGGTGTACGCCTGAAGTAAATGGTAAAGGTGACATTTTTGAGCATGATATAGGAATGTAAAACTCAACGTGTTAGAGATGAACACGTCTCCGTGCGTTTCTGATACAACTGGTTTAGTAGGTATTCTGGGAAACCTCCCACTCGCATGAAAATAACATCCAGCTACTTTAAACTCCTTCTACCTATAACTATCTTTTTCGGATTATGCTTGTTTGTTAATTATATATTTCTTCCTTTTTTTTGTTATTCTAACACCGGAACATGATAATTAAAGTCGTGCCAAACAACCTCTGATTACCGGCCACAAAGTCATAGATCAGATCTTTAAAGCGTCCTCCAAAAAGCAGCTCAGTTCAGCACCATTCACACGCATGTCGTGCAAGAGAAGTACATGTCTGATGGTGCACAGCAGTTACACAGACTTGACAAACCTGTTGGTATTCTCTCTGTTTAGTCACCACGACCAGAGGAAAGCTTGCCTAACTATGAATCCCACAGTGCAAAGCTCACACACACACACACACACACACACACACACACACACACACACACACACACACACACACACACACACACACACACACACACACACACACACACACACCCACACACACACACACACACACACACACACACACACACACACACACACACACACAGTCTAAACCCTTCTGTGGCTGCATCACATGGAGACTCTAATTAAGAAATGGGCTTCTGAGCGTACAGCTAACCTGCCCCCCCACCAGCCTGTCTCTCTTCCCTTCTGACCCTTTGTCTATGCAACAGTCAATATATCTGACTAACTTGATGAACTGTGCGCCGAGTAAAGTTAATTTCTCTCGGAGTGCTTGGTAGCCATGGCGACCATCTTATGAGCTCCCCAAAGCCCATCTGGTCAAAACATTATCCCGGCTCGCTGCACATCAGGCCGCTTTGCCGCGCGGCGCACATGTGCTGTATGCATTGATCCGGGCCAGTAAATCAACAGTGCCGCATACTTTGCACGTGCGGATCAACGCCTTTTTAAAATTGCGAGTATTGAAACGTAGACAAAAATCAAACCTGGCCCACTTTTCTTTCTGGAGTTTACACTATTAAAATCTAACAGTCTTCTTTTGATCTACAGTTTATTTTTAGAGTGAAAAACAAATAGAAATGGAAAGGAATACTTTATAGACCTTTTCCTCGTCACTCATTCTCCCATCCACTACGATTTGGCATGGAATGGAAAAATTCAAGCCAAGCGATGATTAAACCGAATCTCATGTTTCTACAATTCGTCCTCTCGGCTGCGAGCCTTGGCACATTTGTTGAGCAGATATTTCCTCTCCGTTTGTATGATCCAAATCCAAACCAGTCTCCGATCAAACAGGAAGCGGAGGTGGATGGTAAACAGAGCAAAGGGAAAACATTAAAACATGGCACTGAAGGAATTTTAAATGGTCTTAATCCCAGGCCAGATTTCAGAAGACTGAGCTTCAGATGGTAGTTTACTGGGAACCAAAAGCAAGGTAAGTTTCTCTACTTCCTTCATTCTTCTAGTCATGATTAGTAACGCATATCTTGGAGGACATATTATCTCCGTCTGTCTTTTGTCATCTGCTAAGCAAATGTGTTGATATTCTTCCCTTCATTGGTCTCTAAGCAGCATGACCTGAACCAGTGTTGCTAAGCTCCCCTTTTCCCTCCAATGGGTCGGCGGCACCTGACTCTCATTGAATAAAAACCACAAATCCCCCGAAGAGAGGGATATTGTCTGTGATTCATAAGGAAGTTCAGAGATTTCAAACAATATTTCATATAGAGTCCTTTAACATCGTCTGTGTTCAATTGTTCACCAGATATGTATGAACCTTAGAAATCATCAGAGCTAAAACTGGACACAAAGTTGGTTCCTTTTAAACAAAATAAGAAACTATATCTAAAGAGGGATCTGTCATGAAGTCATTAAGGATCTGATGCTTCTCGTTTTATACTGATTTATTGTATAGTTTCTTTTATTGGTGCAAATTTGTCTGTGTTTTATAATTGAGTTTAACATTTGGAGCTTTAATATGCATACTAATTGTTGAGATGTTGTGTTTTGGGTATTCTTTGTTGGGTTTTAAGTATTCGAACAGCCTGTGGACTGGAATGAGCATTGACAACAATGCAGTCGGTTCATGCATACACAACTAAACATTAGAATACATCAACAAAAAACCGCACATGAAACTGCATTTGCACGTAACATGTCTTATTTTGGTATAAGTTTCGATCCTTTCAGACCCATAGCTATACTCAGTCTTTGAAACGTTCCTAATATAAATACATATGTAGACGCAAACCAGCCTTATTGTCATCGAACACAACGGCTCGGAAAGACACCAGCTGCTGCGCGCATACATTCCACTCAGGAAACCTAATATTGTGCGCGAGCCACTCGAGGCAGTTAGTGATGTCATTCAGAGCCTTTGGTAGGGGTACGCTCCGAAATGACATTCAGGACCAGCTGTCTGTCTTTGCGCTTCTTGCGTAGACAACAGGGGGCCACGGAGCCTAACCTTTTCAATGACAGGTCCGAGCAGCAAACCGTTTATATCTGACAGCCATTTTAGAAAAGGGTTAACAGCCATCAGAAGCAGTTGTTTAGGTCATCGTGGATCCCTTTGAGCAGCCTGATCAGGAGACAGGGGCATTAGTTATGGAAATGCCTTTTCATACATTGTTCTAATCAAAGCCATAAATGAGTCTCCTCTTTCGGGTCCTTGTATCTAATCCTTCGGCATTAGACCTGTGACAAAGCCTCCTTATTGTCACAGAATGAATTTAACTGGAACAGACTTCTATACATCTTGACATGCGAGTCTTATCAGGGTCCTAGCACGAGGTTGGATCACTGTTCAAGATCTGTAAGGCATATTGACAGCCTGTGTTCAGGTTTGCTTTTATCCATGCATTGGAACGCCTTTTGCAATCTTTCTCCACAACCTTTAAAGAGCTCTAGATTTAACTCAAATTCATTGATGCATCCAAACATTTGTATTATGTTCATCTTCTTTAATCACTTTTCTCAAATAGTCCATAAAAAACTGTGCAAGCTCAACGGTGAACTCAAATGTATATTATTAGTTTCCTTGCCCATGTTGGTTTTTTTCATACAATGTTGCTTTCATGACCCAACGCTTGAAGTGTAAATGGAGTTTATAAAATCATCTAGCTCGACCGAAAAGTTAAACAGCCAGTTTAATCTTCTGACCTTCACTATAAAGGCCTGTCGCTGTGCTATTCGCTGTAAGAGCAGCGTCCCCATGCTCTCAGTCTCGCCTACTTCTCGAGCACAGACACTGTTGTGACTGGAGCTCTTTATTTCCTCTTTTCTTACTCTTCACTTCTCATAGCGGAACTGGCGCCACAGCTTTCAAGCAGGTTGTCCACGCGTAGGAGCGGCTGCCCGGCGAGAGGCGGGAAGGGACGCTATTCGCTTTGAGGCGGTTACGTAACATCTCACTTCCCTCTCTGGGCGCGTGTTTGTAAACAGAGCGGCCATGTGCGTGTGCTCACGTGGAGGAAGCTTTTGAGTCACTGCCCTCGCTGTCTCACCCCCGAGGTAAACCCTGACATCGATACATTGCAGGGCGAGCAGCACTCCCTCCGGCCCCGTGCCACTCACACAGAGCCTTATCACACTCACTCCGTAATCACGCTTCAGCCCGACTCACCACGCAGCGCCTCGTGGAAAAAGAAGGCCACGAGTCATGTTCGGGATTCCCAAAGTGTCTCGTGAGGCAATTACTGATAACAATGTCGTATCTCAGACTTATAAAAACATTTGTATTACATCATTATAGTGTTGACCGGTAAACCACATGCAGGCCACATCACAGTCTCTTCAGCAGGCTAAGGCCTTCAAGGGAAAGACAGGATTCTTGGCGCAGTGAATCTGGTGAGGCAATTATTGATCACTGATTTTTTTCCTTTGTTTGTGATTTTGATTCAGTTCATTCTTTGGGTTTATTTCTGGAGGAAATAAGCACAGAGAAATCTGGAACCCGGAATGTTTACAGTTTGTACAGACTTAGAGAAGGCATTCACAATCAAAAGACCTTTTGACTTAGAAGCTGATCAGTGGGTAAAACATTGGGAAACATACATTAAACGGAAAAACCAACACATCTACCATGCTATTTTTTGTATTAAAACTCAATAGGTATTTCTGAGCTTATTTAACATTATTCTGAAAGTCCTACTTTTCTTTTATCAACAAGAACATTATCAAAGCTGTTGGTGACTAATTTAGTTTAAAAATGTATGTGTAAATGAACAAATACATCATGGCATGTCCATTGCAGACACACTTGATTGTGGTACACTGCTTTTCTATTGCTCTCTATAGAAAAACAACCCCCAATGGCAGACAAGAAGGAAATCAATATTGTAAAAATCAATACAACACTCAGTATCTCGCCATTTTGTCTCAGGAAAGCAGTCCAAGGGACGACCTGCACAGCCAGTCAGCAGGTACTAGCAATATATAAAATGTCTAACCTGCCACTGGGCCGGCTTCTCTGTGTCAGTCGCGCTGCAGCCCCTGGCTTGAAATACGATGCGTGGGCTGTACAGAGCAGGGTCAGAGGTGAGGGCTTGGGTATTGTAAGTGGACAGCATTGTAGTGCAACGCTATGGCAACTGGACATTCTTACCAAAGGTGATATTGTCTTTGCCCCGGGAGTGACATAAAGGAGCCTTACAGCCACGACGACGAAGCAATCCAATGGCCTGGCTTTATCTGTAGGTGTGGATAGATGAGAGAAGCTATGTGCATGTGATTGATCTATCTGGCCCTTCCCCCACCCAACCCCCTATTGGCTCAGTAATGCTCTGGTGCCTTTTCAGCTGCTGATGTAACAGCAGCCATGCAGAGGCCCACGAAACAGCTCCACTCAGATTGTGTGCTTTTAATTTTTAATTTCAGAATGTGGCATTATTATGCAGGTCAGGATTAGCATATTTAATTACACCCAGGCAACAACCAGTATAATGTGTATGTTAGTAGACTGCAATGAACTGGGTGATGCATTCTAACTATGCAGTATATAATGTGAAATGTGTTGTCTGATGTGCTTAAAGTATAGTTATTAATACATCTAACAATTTCATTAGACTACAAATATCCATAAATGGTAGTTGTTGGTTAATTTGAGCTGTTAATTTGTTAGTTTTTCTCTCTGGTTAGCTAAATAAAAACAAAACAAATATCTAACAAAAATGTACCCAATCTGGCCTTTCATACGACACGTTATTCACAGTGTCTTATCTTCTTGGATTGCCCAAAGGGACCACAACACACACATAAGTGTAAAAGCACACACACAAAAGCGTAAAGCACCTGATCTCGTGCTACTATTGAGAACACACCTGCTGGAGCGCTGGTGTTGACACCACGCAGTCAATGACCATGCTTGCCATATCAAAACACAACAACGCCATTGCGTCAGACGGGCGCACCGACATTGTTGCTTCGAACGTTTCCTGACAGCTCACTGGGAATAACAAATTGGATATTCGTCAGTAGAGAGTAAGTGAGTGCACTGTAGTGTGTTGGTTGTCGGTTGTGTTCTAACCCAGAGAAATGCAGTATGTAAACACACACATTTTTAAACAAATGCTTAATTCAGAAGGGGAAAGGGGCAGTTGGCTGGGATAGAATAATGTTCCCCTTTGTCGTCATCAGCTGTTCAAATAAAAGCTTGGCAATTGTCTTCAAGTCATTTGACAAGCAACTGACTTGGGTTCGACTTAACTGCCACTTCATATTCTCTGTATTCCCTTCTTCCCACGTATTTCATTACATGTTTCTCTCTCAACTTGAAGCTTTGACTTGCAGTTAATACAAACTGAATTACTGCCTTCCTGCAGACAGTTGACTTTGTTTATTTACAATGCCCAATGTCAGGCCCATCATTATTCTCCACCTTGCAGGCATGCCTCTACTTTGCTCTTCACCTGAGGCCATGCTGTTACATTACGACTGTAGTCAGTCGAGTCCCACAAGCCCAATACACAAACCTGGGGGATCTGTTATAATCTAATGGGCCATTCTGATGTTAATCTGAGAGTACTTAGTGAATGCAGAAGAAAAACAACTAACAACCAATTACCTATGTGCTAATTAGAGATAACAACTAATGGCCTATTAAACATCTCAATTGACATGTTGTTATCACACACATGACAAGTATATGTCTATAACATGTGTAAAAAACCAAAATGAAGCAGGCACAAACTCTACTGTTATCACTCCTATATTGTAGTTAACTTCAAGCAAGTATTTCTACACCACCTCATTTTAAAATGCTTACAGATAAGCCACACAGTGAAGAACACACACACACACACACACACACACACACACACACACACCTCTTTGTGTTGTCAATAATCTATTGGTCAATAGCTCTGTTTCACAGCAATCTGATTGTTGTGTGACCTTTAACTGCATTAGTAATATACAATCCTGTCAACCATCCCTTTGTTTTAGTTTCTCAAAGCAGTCGACACTCAGACATAGGATGTGTGCTGCTGCTTTCTGGCAACAGTCTCAAGTATAGCCTCGAGTTAAAAGAAAAAAGCTGCTCCAGGATGACCATTCTTGTTCCCCCCAGTTAATGGTGCAGTAGGATAGAGTTTCATTTCCTCCAGAGCTTTCTGACCTTGTCTGCCTTCACTACACTCTGCCACCACAATTCCCTTCTCTTTTTACTCCTCCTTGGGATGTGTCTTTGTGTCTGCTTGTGTTCGGTGGTGAAAGCAATGAAAGCTGATTAACAGAGATACACAGAGCCTAAAGCTATTCCAGTTCTACTGCTGTGCACACTGCACGCACGTCCAGGTTGGACTTTTACTCTTCTGCATAGTCTCCCCGCTGAACAGCACAAACACACACATACACAGCCATGGATATTGGAGTAAGAAGCCACAGGGGGGAACACTGCATGCAAATTAACCTATATGAAAAAAAATACCATAATTTTGTAATAGCTAATAATTCCACATAAATGAAAAAATGGGAATCTCCTCTTAAAACAAATGCATAACTAGTACACGTCTTTCAAGCACACCTTTGAAAACAATTATTATAAAAAAGCAAAGGTCAAATATAGAGGAAAGAAAGAGAGCACTATTGAGGCATTTCATTTATGCTTAAAGAAAAGTCCTGAACAAGCAGTCTAAGTACACCATTTTCTATGATGCATTGAAAAGCAGCAAGAATGTGCAGTGAGCACAGAGCACACAGGGAAACACAGAGGGTGTATTTTCAGATTCAGCTGGCAAAAAAAAGAAAGAAAATGGTCAGCCATGTTGGAGTAGCTTTATCTAATATCCCCTCCTTATTATGTTGGCTCTTGCTTTTACGGTGGGGGACATTTGCCATAGGTCGCCTGATGCAAAAAATCACCAAAAATACACATAAATACAAAGTAAAAAAAAGTGTAGGCAGAGTATAAACGCACTAAGCAAATTCTCACCTCCTTTTTACGTCCCTCCACTTTGTAGAAATTCCAACAAACCGTCTGGATCTCCTCTTTAACAAATCCTATAGGGCAGCCATCTTGCCTCCTTCTGTTCTTCTATGAAACAGACTATCCTCCACATCAATATTCATGGAAACCAGTCTGACGTCGGCTCTCATCATCAGGAGCCCTGGTGTCGCTGTGTTGCCGGCATGAGAAGCACACACTCATGCACTCTGGTGTAAAGCAGCAGAACAGACAAGATGTTGCTGCAGGTCAAGGGGAAGAGCCTTACTTTACTGGCAAACTCAAATAATCACAAAATCACTTTCCTGCTGAGTCCTCCCACACAAAGAGACAGGTTTTCCTTCCCTCCCCTGCTCCCTCCTCTTTTTTTTCTTCTCCCCTCAGCCGCACACAATAGTGAACACTATAATGATGGCTGCCCTGAAGCACTGGACTGGATTCAGTGAGCAGGACAGGACTTTACCCACAGTACACTTTATGTTGAACATTGCACTGTCTGACCGAGGCAGAGCAGAAGAAGCCACCACCCCCTTCCTTCCCTCAGACAGGAAGCCAAGTGACTCATGGTTTTTCCCTCCCTTTTTACCCTCGACTATCTTGACTTCCTTCTTTCATTTTCTTTCAAATCTCTGTCATTGCGTGCAGAAGTTCCCCTGTTGTGTAATAGGCCTAGTTCTTGAGAGCATTAGTGCAACACTCGGAGGTGGCCTGATTGGAGTCCAACCAGTTGAACACTTATTTCCAACGGCTGTGTCCTATTTTGACACACCCCAGCCGGCTCATTTTAGAGCGTAAGACAACTCTCCAGCCTCCATACAGGCAGCATACTTTGCTCATCGCGTCTGCCAAGACCCACCTCCTGTTGACACTGGCCACGTGGGCTTGAAACAGATAGAGACAGCAGTGTGAGAAAGGGGCTTTAAAAGAGCGATTTAAAAGACAAATACAGCCCAGGAGGTTGTTGGAATAATACTTGTACAAATATGTTGTAATAGGGACAGTACTCAAACATCTGCTGTGGTTTAACATACTGGTGTTACATACTTGTTTATTTTGCAAAGTGTGCAAGAATATATTTTATTTAAAAGGTCATAAATATAATCTTAAACAGATTTCTAAAGACACAACAATAAAAAGCATGTTTTTAAGAAAACACAAAAGTTGTGATTTATTAACATATGGCCAAAGCTTTAACAAACATGCTCAATAGTGGACCGCCTACCCCATTCACTTTGCTATTTAATTCCTCTTTTGCTTTACTAACAGGTGGGTCGTCTGAAAATAATCTGCCTTTAGCTCCAGTCCAGGCTTAAAAGGAGACCCCACCTCTTTTCTATCAGCCCCTGCCTAGCTGCAGTGACATTTGTTGACTCAATAGTTTCAGGCTCAGAGCAGAAAAGGAGATTTGTTTTTACACAGAATGGGGGAGGGGAAGAGGCAGCGGGAGGAAGGAGGAGTCACTCTAGCTGCAACTCAGATCCTGTTAAGACAAAATAGAGCCCTTTACATCAGATCTGCCTTCTTTCTTTACATAACTCAGCTGTTACATAAGTGACGTTTGAAATGCCTTTAAACCACATTAAACAGTTGCTATTAAGTCAGAATGGGTCGTTCTGGCTGCAGGGAAAGGTCCTCATTGATCTGCTCTTGAGGCTGATCACAAAGGAGGGGACATAGGTCGACTTAGAACAACAGAAGGATTTTCCGCTTGGAGATGTTTGTGTGAAAAGTAGCTGCAAATAAATATCAGAAAGAAGTTCCTGATATATTGAGTGTGCATATACCGCTACTTAATAAAGCCTTTATTAAACATCCAACTGAAATATAAAATCAGTTTGAAGTTAAAGCAAACAAGTTGATATCAGAAATGGCTCAACTATTGTGTGATATGTCTGAATACATTTGGAGTATCCGGGGGACTGTTGACAGTGGCGTGTTTCATCTTGGCTGTTGTTGGTTATCCTTGTGTGCACACACTAAGTTAATTTGAACTACAGTTAATGGTTAGAGAGCTTTTGACCACCAATGTCTAATCTCCAGATGAGTTGTGAAGATTGTAGAAGTGACTGAATGAAAAGCCCCTATTTCCCCCTTGCTTCATCCGCAATCAAAGCAACCCTGAGCAAAGCAGTACCTACCAGTAAACCAGGGAAGGGTCCCGTGATCTGCTGCAGGGCTTTCTGCGGTTGTTTGGACTGATCAGCTTCCTCGCCTTGTCTCTGGCCATGCTGCCTCAGGCCGCTGCTTTGAAACAAGAAAGTGAGTCAGATAATATTTTAAGCAACATAATGTAGGATTTGGTATTTTTGGTATTTAGCATCAACAGTTTCACAATGCAATTCGTTAATACACTTCTTGTGGAAATATGGACAGCTTTAAAGATTCTGAGATTCAAAGGTTTCATAGTAGCTAAAGTGAAGTTATGTTAATTAAAAATGTAAGTCCCAGGCTCCTTCAGCAATGCAACATAAACATAATTAAGACATAAAACAACAACAAGAGTGCAAAAAGCAACAGAATATACAATATATTGCAAGAGAATGTTGCATGTGTCCAATGTGCAAGTACATGTGTAATAAGTAAACTATAAACATGTAAAATAGAAGATAAGCTAAAAACAGAATGTAAAATAAAATATGTAAGGAATAATATACTGTGTATTGTAATAACAAATATATGCTTTAACGTTATACAAGTTTGTTATAGTTACATTATGATGAACAACTAGCTATCTGACAACCAGGCAAGTGCAACAAAACAAGAATAGCAAGCTAGCTAATTGTACTTAAATATGTAGAGAATCTGGTTGCCGTTTCCAGCAAACATTACCCGAGCCGCAGGTGGGAAATCTTCTCCTCCCAAGCAGTCCAAGACTTGTTGTGGCAGAGTAAACACTAATGCTAACTGAGCTAACAGCTAGCTGACAGCAGTTAGCAGTTAGCATTACCTAAGCAACAAGTAAAGCTTTCTGTCGTTTAGGAAACTCCATAAATCACCGAATGTCGAAGCACAGCAGCAAGAGGAAATAAAAGGGAACATCTGAAATGTTCCTCAATAAATAATGATCCAATTTTCCGAAAATCGACATATTGCATTTCTCCAGAGCACAGTCCACTCAAAAAACTTACAAGAGGTCTTGGTGCAAAGTTGGACTGGAATAGAAACCATTGACTATTTCACTAAGTCATTGTAGCATCAAAACTGTTTTCAAACTGACATTTTAACGTAAAATAGTAATTGATCTAAATAAACATTACATGTGTTCTAACTGTTATAAGATGTCTATGTGTTCAGTTAGCTGCATTAATGCTCAAAGTACAGTTTAAATGTAATGTTCTCAAGCAGCAAGCCAGCTGTTTTTGTGTATTTATTTGTTCAATTTGAAAGGGCTGATTAACAGTGACAGTAGCTTACTCCAAAATGCAGCCAGTGCATTTCATCAGTGATTTTCTTGCATGCAACTTAAAAAAGGCCACACTGACTTTACTGTGTGTATTGCCAGCAGTCAGGCAGGAGAGCTCTGGGCTTCCCCCGAAAGCTACTGTACCTCGTAAATCAGAGATGATCTCTGTCACTCCTCTCACCTTGTCACATTTCAAAGGACTTGAGCGTGTGCCGTCACCTCATCTGTAAACACAGAGCTGTGGCCTCATGCTGACCCAGGGACATCAGAATTTAGGCACACTTATCACTTGACTGATTTCACACCTAAAGATGACGACGAGCATTAAAGACTGTTTTTCTTGGGCCTTGTTGATTTATGCCAAACAAAACAAAGACAGGATCCTAGTGGCTGCTCAGGTTAAAGATCTGGGCCTCTGTTCTGAAGATCTGTGTGTCACTATAAGCTGCGTGGTGTTTTATAGCTATCCTCCCTAAACAGGCCATTTTGTTTTTATTATAAAAAACGGTGGTAAAGCATGAGTTCACATCACTCTGCTTGGTGAAACCACAGAGAGAAATTAGTCATTTAGTTCAACCTTTTACAAAAATGGCAAAACTGACAAACTGACAAAATTCTACTCATAAAGAGAATTCGATTTTATTTTAAATTCCCGCATTTCACAACCTATTTGAGTAACAAAATGATGAGAAGAGAATACAGAGCTAAACTACTGCGGAAAATCATAACTAACTTTCCTTTTACAAACCGGAGATCCTTACAGAAGATATCACTTCACTTTAACTGTAAAATGTTTTAATTGATTAAGAACAATACTATAATATTGACACAGGCCTACTACTTTTTTTTATGTAGGCATTTCACCCACATGATTGTTTTAGTTAGCCTCAGGCTACAGTAACATACGCAATTTAAAATAAAGGCATTTAATTTCACGTTTATTTCCAAAACCCTTTCATAAAACGATTTATTTCTTTATGTTAGGAAACATGGTTGATATTTGATCTGAAGCTAAATAAAGACTTAACTACTTATTCTATTGTTTAGTCTTTTCAATGTGATCCGCACTTTTGTCAAAACAACCGAGCTTCTTGTTTGTACAAAACTTAATTTATTTGTATTTACTCCAATTACTCACCTCACTTTCCTGCCTTGAAAGCTTTTTTATATTTGGTGTGACTCATTTGGTCCTAAATAAGGAGGACACTCAAATAATTGAGGGCTGCTTTGTGACGAAAGCCTTGATTTACAGCTTTCTTTACATTGAAAGTGGGAGAGAAAAGGGTGACATCTGAGGCGCGACGGAGCTACTGGGGCTCGTTGTGAAGCTGAGAAAATCGTCACTTCTCACAAGCACCAGTGGCAATGAGCACACATCTCACCTGGGGCAATCTAAACACACACAAGCTCTTTATGTGGGGTAATAGGTATCCTCTGCCTGGGCCAATACACAAGCAGCTGACCACAGGAATCCCCCCTAACAAGATGTCACCCACTGCTGCCCCTCCTCCTATAGTTATCTTAAGACAAGGGAGAGTCGTTAGGGTGGGTCTCACATAGCCTAATTGTTTAAGTCACAGCAGGGGGTCTGGTGCAGGGTGGAGGGGATGGGGGTTTACAGAAAGAGAGGGAGAGTGACTAGAAAGCAGTTATTTGACATTATTCAGCTCCAAAAGGTGTCACAATAGATTTGCTTTGAGGTGTTTTAACTTGTTCTCATGCCCTGCCGAATTGAAATTACAGAATTGTTGTCCCGTTTCAAATGACCTCCTCAGTTTGCGGTGCGTGTGCCAACTAACAATTAACAGAGTAGCTCCTCCCCGAGCACAGCAGGGTTGGACAAGGCCCATCACGGCCTGCCGCTGTTCCCGTGGCGACCTACTGCTTCAGAGAGCTTTAAGAGCTGGTTCCCGCATTCAGGCTGCAGGTGCCTCCATCCTCCACTCACACACCGCCCCCAGCTCAAGACTCTGGAGGCTTGGCCCTCTATTTAGAGTAGGGAAGCCCTTTTTTTTTACACCAGCTGTGTGCTTTAAGCCTCTCACCCACTTCTCCAGCTTTCCATCCCAGAGGGGGAGTCATCGTCAGGCCTCAACTCAGCACTGGTTTCTGTCTTTGGCCCCATTGCCTACAAAACACAAATCAAAAGAGAAGACAGTCAGAGAAAAAGGAGGGTAAAAACTCTGTGGTAGAACAAAGATTTCCCTTGAAATGACACGTGGAATTAAAATGTTCCACATATGATGAACGTGATAAAAGGCCCTGGTGAAAGACAGAAAGCAAAGGAAAAATGATGAGTCACACTTTCATAGAAATAACCAGAATTTCCACGCTGTTCAGGATTATCTACAAACTGCTCTTAAAGCCCCAGTGTCGGTTACATTCTCTGCTGTTTGGCACAGAGCAGATGATGACCCCTGCTGGTGAAGCATGGTGACCCACAATGCATCAGATCCTCTTTTTTTAAAGAGATGTGTGTGGTGCTGCTGCATGAGCCAGCTTTGCAGTTTCCTGGATACTCATCATAGAAGTTTTTGAATTATTTTTACTTACCATTTTTAATATTTGTGTTTTCTATAAACCCTCTGCAACAAAAGATATTGTAGAAAAGTAATACAATTCCCATTTTATTGATCTTTTCTACGTATTGAAAACTAGTACATCACAATATAACTGAATTGGAGGGAAAACCTTTGGGTTGTTTTGTAGAGGCACAACGAGGTTTTATGATTCATGTCTTATACAAATGAGATGCAGCCACTGCACGTGCAGACAGCTGGCACTTGACACTTGTGACTGTAATGTCACATTACACCACAGAAGCCTTCAATGTCCCCGTTCTGTCTAAACAACATCCTGATTCACCGTCCTCCTACAGTTGGCCTCTGGTTTGGCCCCCACCTGTCTGACAAATGTCCCAGCAGCAAACGCTCTGCTGCAGCAGCCAGATCTGCACACTGTCCTTTTATCCCTTTGCCAGACTCTGTTTCTCAAATGAATAATAAGATGGTATATTGACATCTATCTCCTACTCAACAGGAGTATCACAAATAAACTATTCAGAGGTAAGTACACCACAAGTAAAGAATCTAACTCAAAAAGGTTAATTATATAAGAATATGTACCTTACGGTATGACCAGCCTTATACTTTAAGAAAAACAAAGTCCTCTGTTTTCTCTAATACAGACACATTGTATTGCAGTGTAACTGCTGGGCTGAAAATGACATGTCTGCATAAAACCCAATACAAAAGATTGAAAAAAGAAAAAGGGAGCACAAAAAAAGAAAAAGTTGAGCAAATCTACATCAAAGTAATTCTTCTCACTTTACCCTTACAAGGAAACGTAATTTGTATTCACTGTAAAAACAGTTTTGCCTGTACTTCACTTGTTTTTCTCTCTCTACCTCCTACATTGATCAGACAGCATTACACTTTGCAGATTAAGATTTAACATACAACACAAATAATGTTTTTTTTTTACATCAAGTATATGAGCGGTGGTGGCTAAGTCCAGAGGGACTTGGCTTGGGAACCGGAAGTTCATAGGTTTAAGACTCGGAAAGACCAAGTGCTACCGAGGGGTCCCTGAGCAAGGCACCGTTCCCTACTCTGCTCCCGGGCGCTGTACATAATGGCGTCCCAATGCTCCTAACATTTCCCCGTTGTGGGACAAATAAAGGATTTCTGATTCTGATCTCTGATGAAACATTTCTGATGCCTAGTAGTGGCCTACTCTACTCACATGTTCATTCTTACGAATTTGTGTCTATGCAATTTATTATTTATAATGTATGTTTGCAACATCTACCAGTAAAATGTAATCTCTTAATATTATTCCCACACAGGAATACTGCTGTTTTTAAATAAGTGAACATTGAACTTTTGCACCCAGCTCAGAAACTATGGCTTCTATAGACGTGATGGCAAACAATGGGCTTGCTCAAGATCGTTGCTGTCAGCCTGTAATGATGCCAGCCCAGTTGCAGCAGCAGCTCAACAGGCTGCAGCAGCAGCAGCAGCTGCAGCTGCATCCTTATCTCTGCATTGGCAGCTGAGACGATCCTCAGATAGCAGACATGAAATCATCTCTTCACCTGCTCCGGGCTTGGTTCAGCATGACAAGCACACATTGCAAAAAACTGCCCCCAGCCATGTTGTCTATCACCAGACAAACCTCTGAACCATAAAACACTTAAACCTGACAGGAAATAAAAACTAGATAAGAAAGGCAATGCTATGATTTGACTCCCAAAACAGTGTGTGCGGATGGTGGCTCGGATTAAAAGCTTCAAGAGCAGAATTCATCCAGACGGGGAGAGACAGTCTGGCATTAAGGTAATTAAGGTGATGTTTTGCAGCGGCGGAGATGTGCTTGTGACTCAGAGGATGTAGCGCAGCAGCTGTGCCGTGACACATAAGCCCCCCCCTCCGCGGCTCATCACTGATTGTGGCGAGTCCTTGGCTGTGACCTTGCTCTCCCTCTGCCCACACCGTTTTGAGCAGGAGATGGTTGACGATCAATTTCAGTTGCGAGAGCGCTGCGGAGGAAGGCAGCATATGGTTGGACATGATTTACGCACAAACACGAGCGCTCCCTGATTTGCCCCCGTCGCCTCCTCCTCCACTCACAAACAAGCACTTACATAAATTATCATGTTTTGTGCTGCTGCAGGTATTGACGGTGAATCGGTAATGTTACTTGCAGGTATGGGGTTTAGCGAAATAGGGGTGAGAGAGGATGTAAAACCTTCAGCCCAGAATGAAGGATAAACTTAATGAGTGATTGGTCAAAGGGTTGTAAAGAGTTTTTAAGGTATTAAAGTATAGGTTCATTTGTTCCTATCACATGCCCAACAGTTTTCATTCTGCAAATAACCTTTTTTCCGTGCTGGCTAATAAAAGATTATCCCAACACGATTTTAAAGTGAATTATGAGTGAAAAAATCTAGAGTCCAGCGGAAAAAACAAATACTGACATGATTATCAGACCTATATACAATTCAAAGTATTTGCAGCAGATCTCTTAAAGGAGCCCTATCATGCTTCCTGTAGTGTACTGTTAGAATGACAACAGAGCCGGCCAGCTAACCAGTAAACCTCCTTTTATCAACATACAGAAGACATTTAAAGGGATATTTTTAAAAGAACAAACTAGGGGTAGGAGACAAGATAATAAAAGTGTTGGTTTCATAGACATACAGTATATACTGCGAATGAAGCTACAAAACCTTAGAATTTGCCCAAAGCAAGTCTCACTCCTTCCTCATAACCAATCCCTCTGCCCTTCATCCATAAGTATTTTCATGCCCTCGGTTCATTCCCTAATTTCTCGACTTCATTCACCAACCTCTTTCAGTCCTCCTCCTCATACATCATTTGAATACAAATTTGTATACCAAGGTGGTGTAAAACTATTATCTTCTCCGTTTCTTAAGCAGATACCGTGTGGGCTGTATAAATCCTTCAGGTGTGTCAGGATAAATCTGCAGGATGCAACAAGCAGGGAGGTGGTAAGAATCTGTGTGATGTGCTCCGACCTCTGACCTTCAGCCACCGTCCTGCAGCAGCAGAGGTTCAAGATGCCTCGTAGATTATCGAGCACTGAATGTCAGTCGAGCCGTTAATGCTTTGTAGCTCTCTGATGTGTTTGTGATAAAAGTGTCGTCTGGGTGAGGGTGACCGCCGTCACTGTGAGGTCAAGCAAACGGGGGATTGGAGCTGCGAACACAAGCAATTGTATTCTGGTTGGACAGGGATGTGTCATGTGACTGGTAAGATTGGTAAAGCCTCAAAATAAGAAACTTCAGTTGAAAAAGAACAAAATGTCAACAAATATGGTGTAAAAATGACCAGTTAAAATGGGATTGCCCTACTCAGAACATTTGTATGAAGACAAAAAATACAACTATTTTCAGTTTAATCAAAATAGCATTTGATAGATAGATAGAATCGGAGGGATGACACCCTGTTTAATGGTCACACATGCAGAGCACACAGCACACACAGTGACCCATCCTAGTACCAGGAGTCTAGTACCAGGAGTCTAGTACCAGGAGTCTGGAGCAGTGTTGTTGTCTATTTGCGTACTAATATGCGGTTTTCTGGCAATGTTCAAAGTCAGACTAATATTTTCAAATGAAGTTCGGGTTCAGGTCGGGTTTTTCCTGCTTGACATGTTGGTTTTTCTGTTTCTTTCTTTTTTGTGAAAATATATGGTCAAAATGAATAAAAAAAGATGGACCTGCTGTCTCTGTGTTAGGCTACTTCTTAATCCTAGATAAAGCATCATTTAAATGACCAGTTGTGTAGGAACATTACCATGGCAATCATGACTCATCATCAGGTGGAAACAAACTAGTTTTGCCACTGTTAGCTATATGTTCCCATGAGGTCAGTGACAATTATTCTAGAAAAGTAATCAAATTCACCTTTTATTGATCTTTTCTACCACATAAAAAGCTATTTTGATTCAAGTGAAAATAATTAGATCGGTTTTAGAATTGAAAAAGTGTTGAGGAGGCAACCCTTCATCAGTAAAAGCTCCAGATGGTTTGGTGAGGAAAAATGAACCTGACTGCATTTCATTTGGATTCATAACAGCAGCTGACAGTGGCATAATAAAAGTTAAAATCAGAAATGTTCCTCAAAATAAAAAAAAGTTTGGCGACCCCTGCTCTCCATGGGAACCAATAGGAAGATCAGTTACAAGTTTTGAGGGAAGTCGAGGTTAAAAGAGGAGATTCACATTGTTGAGTTGTTATCTACCTTTCTTCAAAAGCCAGTCTAATAATTATCAGAGCCTAAATCAGAGGTTAGCCCAGAGTTTCTCAAAGTGTGGGAGTGGGGCGCGATGAATGGGAGATTATTATTATTATTTTTCTTTTTTAAATAAATGTTTTGGACCTCAGGCCGGAATCGAACCTGGGTCCTCGCGGGCGGTAGTGGACTGTTACAGCCGGAGCGCCGCTGCGCCAGTCCTGCCGGAGCCGCCGGAGCCTCGCAACGGCGGGTGTTTGCGGAGGCGGATGCGGTACCGGCGCAGTGAAAGTCCACGGCCCACCTATGCGAGAGCCAGCGGCCCACCAACGGCAGCGAATCTCCCGATGGCCAATCTGAGCCTGCTCACACACACACAACTAAAACCAAATTCATTTACAGACATATGTAAAAATCTCGCACGCACGCGTTATTTTTTAACGCACGCACGCGTTATTTTTTAACGCAAGCCGCCATTGCCACAGAGGAGCACACAGCCTCTGTGAGCGAGCGAGACAGAGAGAGAGCGAGAGAGCTAGCGAGAGCACACCTTAGGCTTTATCTATGTAATATAGCCTAGTTGTAAAAAATAAAGTAAGAAATCATTCCAATGTGTACTTTCGGACAGTAAAAAAAAAAGGGAGTGATTAGTCAAATATGCATAAATAAGAAAGAAAGAATGCTAACTAGGTAAAATAAGATAAGAATAAACAAGTTTAAATGATTTGTTTGGTTGTGATCATATTCTAAAGATGTTTGGATTATTGAAAAGTATACAGCTCCCTTTGAGAGTGTTGAGAGCTGTATCCATACATTCATTTTGTGCTCAAAGTGCACCAGATTGATGCATTGAACTTCAACATTTAAAAACAAATCTTCCCGGGGGTGCATGCCCCCGGACCCCCCTAGAGGATGTGAGGTCCAACCCAAAATAAAGCAGGTTAAAAGAATTAAATTGAATACATTTTATTTTAGTAAACACTGCAAACGGGTCCCACAGTAAAAGTAGCTCACGACTTGTTTTATTTTTTGAAAGTAGCTCTCATCCTAAAAAAAGTTGGAGACCCCTGTTATAGAACGATTTGACAATTTTAAGCTTGGCCTACCATTTTATTGGAGCGATGAGGAACAGGTGGGGCTTGAAAAGGCCCACCTGTTCAAAGTGGGGAATGACAGAAAAAGTTTGAGAACCACTGGGTTAGCCAATGCTTATGTCCGACTTTAGTATTGTTGTAGCTTGTGTCATACATGTAGTACTCATCCCAGATGGAGACATAAGACAGCAATATGGTCTTGCACTGGTAAATAGTGTGTTCTTAAATATAACATCTAAAAATAACTGTGTCTTAATTCAATATAACATTTCACACAAAAGTTTTCTTAACATAAGAAAAAGTTTTGATAATCATCCAACCAGAACATTTTAAAGACATATCCACTTAAGTTATGATATAATAAGTAATACAACACGAAAATTGACTTCATCTTCAATATCGCGTAACAAAAAATGCCTTCTCTCTACAGGGAGACCAATAAACCTGCCTGTTATGTAGCTAAAGGTATTGTACTTAAACGCAACTATTAGGCTAACTATTTTACTTTTGGATGTATTTGTTTCACATAAGTCTCTACGCTGTAGTTGTTTATCTAATAGTCTTGTAAGCAACAGGAAAGCAAGCTGGGGAGCAGTTTAGTTAAGTCCAGTCTCGTTTTGAATATATCTCGTCAAAAAAACACTTGGGAGCAGCGGGCTTTCAGCTCACTTTTACAGAGAGGCACACCATAATGATATTTTTATTCTGGGAGACATGGCCTAAATGATTTCATGTGCTAATGCAATGGGCTTGGCCATCCCCAAGGCAACAGCACTGGTCTCATTAGGGTTTCAAGTCATGAAAGTGAGGGAAAAAGGAAACACGCTGAATCGGGTCGTTAAATACATCATCAAAGAGGTGTGGCTCTGCTCTCTCGTTATAACTTAAGATAACGCAAAAAGCTCCCCGGTTTAGGGTGGCGGAGGGGGGGATGCAGGGGGGAAAGGCAGCTTTTTAATTTTTGCATTTAATTATTGAATCTTAATGAAATGTCCATGTCTAAGGAAACTATTTAATTTCGTAGCAGCTAATGACACCAGTTGCGTAGGTTGGATGTATTCAAGTTTAAAACCCCTTTTAGCTCATATTTACTTTATGAACACCTCCTCTTTTGAGATCAATAGGAATTTAATTATTTAAATCAATAATAAATAACTGCTTGTACCTGGATACATGATTATATAGGACAAATGTTTTTTTTTTTTAAATGATTACTATAAACGCATTTGTATGCAGATATATGCTATTATGGTTGCTCCTAACCACAGAGGAGACTATAACTCATTCAATATGAATCTCACTCCATTAACATCTGTGAAAATTAACTTCTGCGGGATAAAAGATGATGAAAAGACGTCATTTTGGTCTGTGGCTGTGATGTACATGACATGTCCACAAGGGGGCAATGTGTCCAATGCATTCAGTCAGATGTCACGTTTCATAAGGACGAGAAACCACACAAAGAGAAATGACAAAGAGTCAGTAATTATGCAGTGTGCAGATTAGAAGAGTGAAGCACCCTGACATCTGATCATTACCTTGATATGAAATAAGGTTTTTTGTTCAGCTCTCCTTCAAGGTGTCATATTATGTTTTGCCGTTGCTCTTTGCAAGTCTGATTATGGAGCAATTTTCAGGTAGTGTTTTTTACACTGTCCACCTTGCGATGTCATACTGCAAATTAAATCCAGTAATGATCCGGCTTGCAGTATGATTTATTAAAAAGGAAAATCTAATGGAGGATGATGGATCTAAAATACAGTTTTACTACTTTCCCCCCCACCTGTTTATTGGTAGCTATCACTGTGGTATGGTGTATAAAGAATATAGAAAATGGCAATAATTCAACCAGATTAAGTGAAATAATAATACATACACTTTATATTTTGGTTTCCAACAAAGAGGAATCTGCCTGCCTTCTCTTCTAGTATATTTTCCTATTCCTCTCTCTCTCTCTCTCTCTGTCCCCTTCGTCCCCCCTCCTGCTATCTCACCCCCTCCTCCTGCTGTGGGATCATGGGAATTGTGCAAGTAGCGTGGCGTTCCCCGCTCTGCCCGCGGCGCTCCGGGAGGAGGCGTGCAGTAATGACCTGCTCCTCAGCTCGCTCGCCATCATCGCCCTCACAATTAATTCCCGCCTTGCGTTCCTCCGTGGTGGCGGGGGGGGGGGGGGGCTCCCTCATTAGAGCTCCTTGTAATGTGTCTGGCAGCAGTTCCCATCCTGCCCTTCCACTGCTGCTACCATGTTTGTTTTATAGATGCATCCCTCTATGCTTTCCTGCCTCACAGAATGACTGACACCCGTTGTAAAAGTGAGCCTGGTCTGTGTTTTTTATCCATCAGGGTCTCAAGGAAACACATGAAAGCCCCTTTCACATGTGTGACATGGAGGGGAATATTTTCAGCAGGATATTCCAGGTCCATCCGGCCAGTGTGGGAGCTTTCACAACAAACACAAGTCATGGAAATGTCTGCTGCACTGTCACATTATAATGCCTTCAGAAAAGCTGATGACATTTTGAACGATTGGTCAAACCAACCTCAGGCCTAGCACTGAACTTTTAAAACCAAGTGGAGCATGGTCTGAACTGGATTTCAACTCTGAGCTTGACAAGAGACATTTGACATGTTACCATCAGAAATGTACTGGGAGTGAAACCGTTTTTAGGGTGATACATATTGTAACAAATTTAAACAAATAAATGTTTTTGCGGTATGAAGATAATGTTATGATGCAGAAAACCTTTAATACATGTTAGGATGCCTTGTTGACACCTGCCTCCTCAGTTTGTGTAAGCACTGCACCGAATCTGCCAAGCAAAACCACCAAGAACATAAGTCACAGTAAACTGCCAACTTCTGCCAACTCCTCCACGGTCGGTCTTAGCTCAGTCACATGAATGGAAGAGGGAAAATAACACTTGGAAGTGAATTTACTTTTATTTTAAAATCACGATTTACAGCTGTATCTTTCCCAACATAACATTTTGGGTCCTATGTCATCGCGTAACGGACACACACGTTGTTAGGCCACTATGAAAATGTGCTTTAAAGCCAGGCGCATTTCTTAGGTGCATGATGTATTCAAGTTCAAGATTCAAGGCTTTTATTGTCATTCGTACATAGCTACAGTGTAGGTCGATGAAAATCTTAGGTCACAGGCTCCTCCAACAGTGCAACACAATAAACATACAGACTCAGATACAGACTTTTATTTAAAGGATATGACCAAAAGCTACAATGCAGTCACAATAATATTGACTGAGCTTATCAGATTTTAACAAAATGAAGGATCAGTCCAAGTTTGGAGGGGCCTCTAATATCCCCCCCTCAATACTTAGAGTATTGGACTTGCCCAGTTGCTCCGCTCCGAGCTTTCTGAGGCGGAATGATGCAGCTGGAGGGATTAAAAAGCATGTTTGCTAACAGATTCACTATATCTACTTATAAGGTGTTGATATGTCAAAGTCTTGTTCAGAACTCGTTCCCGCTGCCCCCAAGTGGCCAAAAAAGGTTTAAAGAACATGTGCTCATGGACTTCGAATTAGACCACTTTATTCCTAAGATTTATTATTTCCACATTGCTTGCTTTTATTTGCTACACATTATCTTAAGAGAAACCAAATGAAACATTAATACAAGCTGACAATGTCCTGACCAAGCCTGCATAGTTTTTACTGCCATTTGAAGCAGTTTGCACTCATTTGGGAGCCACACATTGAGCAACCACAATAACAAAGGAAAACACTGTACATTACACTAAATTGTCCATACTCAGTACGAAAAAGGAGCATACTGGAATTATTTTTGGGAAACTACACATAAAGCATCTAGGAGAAAACATTATGTATGCTGCCTGTGATGTATGTTGAGGAGTCGGACACAAACTAAGAAACCAATAAGCTGAAAGTATTCAACAGACTTCACAGATCAAAATGTCCCGCAGTTATGTCTCGAAAGTCAAAAAATTACACCACATTTGGGACATTAACAAGTGAAGACGGGTAAGTTTGATACTTGATATTCAATTTGATTTAATATATTTAAAGGACGTTAAAACGGGGCTAGCCGCTGCAATGGAAATGCGCTATAACATACCTTATTCTTACTCCGAGCACTACTTCTGCTCCTCCGTCGCTTCACACTTGCAGAGGGCGATTTCTCTACTGGCCGAACTGGTGTCCTGGTCGGTGATGACACCAGAAAGACCGATGGTACTGCATCTCCATTAAGTAATGGTTGTTCCATAAATCCCATGTTATGTTTTATCATACTCTCAGAGTAGTCGTCCGGAAATTTGAAATGTTCGCTGCATACATGAGCCTGTGAATCTTTCGGTTCGGGCCGGCCACATTTCGCTAGCCACTGCCTCCGAATGTACTTCTTACGCTTACCTTTTGGCAACAGATGGAACCGAGCATTCCGTGGATTGTTCCTATCAGAATTGTGGCAATATTTCGCGATACAGTGAGGCATATTTGAAGAGAGAAACTACAGTAAATAACATGGAGATCAACGTGTCTTCGAAAACCAAACGCATGGTTTACGTCACGTCCGGAAAATGGCGGCGCCCACAGTGTTGATGTTATTTCGGTATATAATCAGTTTAAAATCACTGATAATGTCATCGGATTAAAAAAAAAAAAGAAAGACTGGCAGAGACTGGTCTGTTTTATCGGATGATAATTATTTAAAAATGAGTGTCATGAGCATACCATTCCTTTAAGTAGCACCAAATTATACCCAACGTTATCTCAGCTCTCCTTATACAGAAAAGGCAGTCTGTACTGTACTGTACTGTAAAACATAGGTTTTATACCTTTGGGGACAACCGTTTTAAGTTATCATGCATCTTGAAACACTCATAAAGCAGATGAAGTGTCATGTTATCTGGCGGAAACCATAAGGAACACTTGCTGTATCAATAAAGCTCAACCTGACAATACCTAGATTGTCAGAACCTTGTAAATTACACAAGTACACAAGGCTGACTTCTGCACACTGTCATAAACACTTTAATGCTGCTTGCTACTTCTTATAACACTGTGTCCATTCACTGTCCGAGTAGTTCAAAACTATTTTGCCCTCCTAAATTGGTTTTTAGCTATTGTGCAGGAGACAGATTCCGCATCTGCCATTGTTGACTTTATCAAAGCCAAGGCTGCTGCTCAGAGGTTGAGTCACGCAGATAAATAGAGGCTATGGCTAGTTCTGATTGAGAGTCATGAGAAAGAAGTATAAAGGTTGTATTCATCTCACATAATATTGATGAAACGATCGTCGAGACAAGTTGGTTTTATAGAATCAATGTGTGTGTTCGTGTGCGTGCGTGCGTGTATGCGTGTGTGTGTGTGTGTGTGTGTGTGTGTGTGTGTGTGTGTGTGTGTGTGTGTGTGTGTGTGTGTGTGTGTGTGTGTGTGTGTGTGTGTGTGTGTGTGTGTGTGTGTGTGTGTGTGTGTGTGTGTGTGTGTGTGTGTGTGTGTGTGTGTGTGTGTGTGTGTGTGTGCGCGCGTGCGTGTCATGGCTTTCTGCCTTCCTGGCTGAGGTCTTCTCAGCTGTAAGTCCGGCTTACATTCGACCAAAACTCCCTGAATGTCTTAGAGTGTATGTGTTTTATTATAAAATAAAAATAAGCAAAACTTTAGGCAGTTTTTTGTAGCTATGAAGAGTCTGTCTAACAAGTTAAAGAGGCCCTTTTCGGGAATTTCCGCTGCCTGTAGTGTGATATTTAGGTTTGTGTGCATGTTAATGGTCGGCAAAGGCTAAAATCCCAAAGTTCCCTTGCGAAGGAGTTTCTCTCTCACACTCCTCCTCTCTTCCTTTTACTTGCGGAACATAGTGACATCACCATGTAAGGTAAGGTAAGGTACGTTTATTTATATAGCACATTTCAGACGCAGAGGCAATTCAAAGTGCTTTCCGTGATCATTAACATATGAGAGTAGAACAGAGAGGAACACAATAAATAAACATAATGGAATAACAGTTTCATAAAAACAATGCATTAATGAGATATAAAATAGTTTAAAAACGACATTGTAAATACGGTAAGTGCTAAAACAAGTTACAGATGTAGCGCTTCGTTTCAGACGCCTACCCGGGCGGGTCCGTGATCGGCACGGGGTGGGCCCCTGCTGAAAAGGAAAACCCCCCCGCAGGACTTGAAACGCCCCCTTGATAAATACATTTAATTATAATGAAACCAGCAGCAATGGATCATGGATCCACCAGGGGGAGCCGTGAAAAGCTGCCACACTGGAACTCATGTGAAATAAACAGCTGATCTACAGGGATCTGATATAGCGGATATTTGTTAAGATCCATATATGTCACGGATAGGATCACATTCTGTGCTTAAGTAAGAGACATGTAATCATTTACTAAACATCACCATGTTTTTATTTAACAAAATAATGTTTAATTTACGCCGCGTAAGTACAAAACCATCGCTATGTTTTTAGATCAGGAAATGCATCCAGGGTCAAACAAACGATGTTCGATCGTGATCCTCGCGATCATTTAATGTATCATATTTCGCGAGTTGAAATGAATGCACTACATTTAATCCACGTGAGTTTACAACAACGACAATAATCGCTTTGTTTTTATATCACATCCGACGCAGCGGCTCTCTACCGATCATCCTAATCCCACGGGCAAACAATAATATGTACAGTGTTCATAGTTTACTGTATTATTAGTGTCTAATATTACTGCTATAATAATCACACATTGAGTTGTTGAAATCAGACCGTCGTTTTTTTTTAAACGCTCTGAATGAAACGGCAGCTCTCAGGTGATCAGCTGTGTGTTTACACAATAACATATGCATAGTAATTTAATACCTTCCAACACACATTGTAAGAACAGTTCTGTTTCATATGAGTGTTGAGAGCCGTATCCACAAATCTACTAATTTTGCCCTCAGTGCACCAGATTGATGCATTTAACTTCAATTTAAATAAAAACATCTTCTGTTGTAACAACAATAACATTATAAATAGTAACATAGCATGGTCTTGCACATTTACTGTAGCTTTGAGTGTTACTGGCCTGAGATTTTTTTATTACATGAATGAAGGTGACTGAGGCTTTTTAATATAGACTTTTCAGTGTCCCACATTTTGCACAGAACTGTCCCACATTAGGAAAACAGATTGTCTGAGACAACTTGGCACTAAGAGTACTAATATGTCTACCATTTCTTTTATGAGTTTAATATCTGCATGTTCTCTTTTGGTTTGATTAGGACACATCCTGGGGATTTCAGAATGTTACTGGATTTTGATGTATTGTATCGGCTTCATGTCGCAATATATTCCCGAAGTCTGAAATGCAAAAATGTTCCACATTAGGGCAATTCACCCTGCATTTAATCATTTTGTTTATTTTTAACGAAATAAATGTGGTTTAATCCATCATGAAATTAATGTAGGCTATTTACTTAGTACATATCTGACATTAACGATTAACACACTGTTCATACTGCTCACAGGCTGATATCTAGTGTATTCATACCCCTCACTGTTTATTCATCATTCAATTCATTATATATTTTATTCTGTAGATTGTGAACATTACTTTTCACTTTACTGCTTGTTGCACCTGGTTAGAAGCTAAACTGCATTTCATTGTCTCAGTACCTGTAATCTGTGCAATAACAATAAAGTTGAATCTAATCTTGAGCAGGAACTAATGTAGGCCTACATATCTGACATGAACGATTAAACACGTTTGTGCATTCTTTATGAATGCAAACCGAGTCATTTCGTTTATTTTTAACGAAATAAATGTGATTTAATCCACATAATTTACTGTGTTAATTGTTTACTTAGTATTGTTTAACTTGAATGTTCTTCACTTTTTAAATGCCTCTGTGATGTGCTGCTACCCATTTCCCCTCGGGGACTAATAAACGAATACTATGACATTAACGATTAAACACATTTGTGCATTCTTTATGAATGCAAACCGAGTCAAGCCGACTCTAATAAACGAATACTATATATTGAACGTCTATTGAATGGCCTTTGTATGTATACAGTACAGTATAGCCCAACCATTTACACCTTCCTTTTTTCCCGTCAAGAGTTTGAATTGGAGAAAGGTAATCGGTGGTGCTTTTATAGCCTATTGCATAATAACTGTGTGATTTATATTGCTTTTCAAATGCATATGGCCACCCATTTACACGGCTCTTCCCGTCAAGAATATGAATAGAACCTAGTTAGATCACTTTACATTTCTGCGAATGAATTTTTAATCACACACGTCTCCCCATCCCGAAAATAAAAAGAGGAAACAATTTTCAAGTTCAGTTTTCACCATTTTATTTAAAAATAACTGACATACAGTAACAGACACATGCTGTAGGCCTATCTGCTGCGGAAACCAGGACGAGCGATTTCGGGATCTGTTTTTCTGGGGCTCCTCAGTCTCTCGTTTACCCGGCTCCTGATCTTATGCCACTGGTCAATGTTCAGATTTGGGAACCGATTGGAAACATAAGACTCAATCTGTTGCTTCACATTGAGGGGAAGAGGCATTTTCCCATTGGTCCCAGTCCAGTTGGTTATTTTCACCATTCTCCCATATGTTACAAATGGCGTTATGGCCATGAACATATTAGCAGCATAGATCTCAGGGCGATGCTGTCCCTTAAAAAAGCTGTCCTGGTAAAAACTTTTCTCTCGTTCTGAGGAAACAGCCCTGGTGGGTTCATCAGGAGTGACCGCCGATACTGAGACAACGAAATGCAGTTTAGCTTCTAACCAGGAGCAACAAGCAGTAAAGTGAAAAGTAATGTTCACAATCTACAGAATAAAATATATAATTAATTGAATGATGAATAAACAGTGAGGGGTATGAATACACTAGATATCAGCCTGTGAGCAGTATGAACAGTGTGTATGAATATGCTAAGATATATAAAGTATGAAAACGGTAGGACCATACCGTTCTCCAGCCCCAACCCCCCCATGTTTCATATGTATGTTGGGGACCCTTTGTTTAAAACTAATAGGCTACGTGCACTAGGGTCTGAGACGTACTTCCGCCTTAGCCGTAATACTGCTTGGGAGCTTCCGGTTTGCTTCCGGTCTGCGTAGCTGAGCGTCCACAAATGTTTTACTGTTTAAATCTATGGTTTAAATATGAGTCGACGGAAGATTTTCAAAACGGAGCATTTGCAAAGACAAGTAAAGAACTACTCCGAGCACTGCTGTGTCCCACTTTGTACGGCATCAGCTAAATTTAACGGGGTCCTAAGTTTCCATGGCTTTCCGACCGAACTCGAGCTGCGAAGACAGTGGCTGGTTAAAATATGACGCGATAACTTCACAATCTTCTCTCACTCCAAGGTCTGCAGTCGTCACTTCGCTACGGATCAACTAATAGAGCCAAAAACCCTTGATGGCCGTAGGAGGCTTGTGAAAGGTGCTGTACCAACTTTGTTTGAGTGGAATCACTTCACTGCTCAAACACCGCGGGGTAGTGTTTGGGAGAGAAGGGAGCGGCCCACTGAACCAGTCTCTCGGGAGGAGCAGGAAGAGCACATGGATGTCCGTGACCATGATTACTGCTCAGCCCCTGAACCAGCTTCACTGGACATGTCCTCTCAAGCTACAGAAGACAACTCCAAAACAGTGGAGGATCTGCAGAAGCAACTGCAGGAGTTAAGAGTCCAGCGAGAGTTTTGATTACAGCGGTTTGCTGGCTCCGACGACAACATCCGATTCTATACCAGGTAATGTTTTGGCTAAATTCTATCCAAGTTTTTGAGATGGGTTAGCTTATAAAGAATCCTGTTTACCTGCCGTTTGACTGCTGACTATATGCATGCAGTGTTGGAATAAGTAGGCTACTCAACTTAACTGAAGTATAAGTACAAATACTATGGTTTGAAAATACTCCTGAACTGAACATGTAGAATCATAAATCATGTGTTTTTATAAGTAACTAGAAACTATGAAGGTTAACTAAATGTGGTGGAGTAAAACATACTAATACTAACAACATACTGATAATACTTTACTACAAGTGGAAATCTTCAAAACCTTACCAAAGTAAAAGTACATGTCAATATCCACTGCGTTTCTCCCAGTTGCACACTTAAGAATGAAGAGTAAAAGTAGTCATTCTGTGTAAAATGTTCCCTTTATGTTTTAGATTATTACTGCTGCTTTAATGTAGTTGTTACATGTTACTGCTGTATATTACTATACCTGCACCAAGTGCCTTCTTAATCAGTCTATTTGAATTGTAATGTATTACAGCAAACAAGAGGAAAGCATTAGCCCATGTGTGTCAGTTAACGAGTCATTAATGACTGACATGTGTCTTTTGTGTACAGATTCCCGAGCTATAACCACCTGATGGCCTTCTGGTTTTTGATTGAGCCTTCCATTTATAAAATGGTTCGTGTCAAAAGAGCGATATCAGCTGCCAAGAGGAATGAAGAAGTGGTTACACACGCACGTCCATCAACGGTAGGCTACGTTTCTTTTAACACACACTCTAAACACAAACTGAAGGGAAAATGTTTCTCTGACATTTCATTGCTTTTGTGTTGGCTAAAAGGCTATAGTACTCAATCATTTTTGAATACATCAGAGAACTAAAACAACTTAATGTTTTTCCCATCGTGTGCTACTCTCATGACATTAATATAGTACCCTTTTTTTGTTTTTATCTTCCAGAGACAGCTGCTTCAGCCAATTGACGAGTTCTTCCTTTTTCTCTGCTTCCTGTCGGTGGGTTTGAAAGAAAGGGACCTTGCAAACCGCTTCAACATACACCAGTCCACTGTGAGCCGCATCATTGCAACATGGACAAGTTTTCTTACAACTTTATTGGGGTCACAGTGCATCTGGCTTACACCTGCAGAAGTTCAAGCCCACCTCCCAGAGGCCTTCAAAGATTTCCCAGACACACAGGTGATCCTGGATTGCACAGAGCTGAGGTGTCAAACACCATCCTCACTCCTCCTCCAAAGTGAAATGTATTCTACATACAAATCTCACTGCACCATGAAAGCCCTGGTTGGCATAGCCCCACATGGCGCAGGGACATTTGTTTCCAGTCTGTATGGTGGTTCTGTCAGCGACAAGGAGATTTTCAAACAGTCTGGAATAGCTGCGTTGTTGACTGAAAACATGGCAGTGATGGTAGATAAGGGCTTCCTGATCAGCGATTGCTGCAAATGCAAAGTGTACTGCCCACCTTTTCTGTCGAAGCAGAAGCAAATGCCGGCCTATCAGGTGAGGGAGACACAGGCCATTGCCAGACTGAGGGTTCATGTGGAGCGTGTCATCAGGAGGATAAAAGAGAACAAACTTTTTGATGGCGTCATCCTCCTGTCCCATGCCTACAACATAAACCAACTGTTTGCAGTAGCATGTATGCTGTCAAACTATCAGAACAAAGCACTGGTGAGGAAATGGGTGAAATAAGACAAGATGATGACACCTGTGCAGGTAGCTGTGATTAAGCTGGGTGAGCACACCGTGTTGCCTGACACACGCTAGTGTTTTGTTTGAATAAATGGTAAATAGCAAATTACAATGCGTTGATTTCTTACAAATGCAATGATTTACTATTCATTACAAAAAAATCACTTCACTTTATTGTCTTTTTAAATACAATTGTATATTTATTTACATATATGAAATGTGAACAAACAAACAATATATACAATATATATCAAAAACAAAATATTAAATTCACATTTTGTTGTCATTCAGAACACATGATTGAGGGATTGCCTCCTAAAAACAATGGCGGCTGAGCCAGGGTCTAGCAGCTAACTGCTCACAGAGTTATCAATGGCTGCAGTGCCCACTACTTTTGTAATGACAGGTACTTCGGCAT
This sequence comes from Pseudochaenichthys georgianus, assembly GCF_902827115.2. Classification (NCBI taxonomy): domain Eukaryota; kingdom Metazoa; phylum Chordata; class Actinopteri; order Perciformes; family Channichthyidae; genus Pseudochaenichthys; species Pseudochaenichthys georgianus. Next base: position 40,378,141 of record NC_047503.1, read on the forward strand.
GTATGTGTAAAAAAAAATAAGTCTACTTTTTCTCTGATTGCTCTTTGCACTTCTGGATCTGTGTATATTCTTTGCACCAGGTAGTCCTCCTGTGCCCACACTACAAAGTCACACCACTGCATCCCAGACACAAGAAGTTGACCCTGTACTTGCCAGTAATAGGCATGGCTTTTCTTGAGCTTAGGGGAGCCACATTCCATCTGCACATATTTGCAGTCGACATAATTTGGGACATTGGGACATTTGAATTCAACAAGGCCAAATTGGGGATATTCTGTTGGGTCAAATACAACTCCATCAGGGGAGGCACCAAGCCAGGGCGTAGAGGGGTGAATGACAAGGCCACAAGGGGAGTAGTTCACGTTTGCCAGTCTACTGTATTCAGCTGCTACTGTGGGCTCCATCTCTGCACCTCTCCTCATTTCTGCAGTCTGCCTTGTACCTTTGAGTATTCGCTCTGCAAGAGAGTTAGCAGAGCTCTCACCTCTGACGTGACAAATCTCTCTAAACCTAGAGGCAGTAACCCTGGGTTTGCGGAGCAGATGCCACTCTGAGCTAGAGCTTTGCTCACGGGTAGCCTCCTCAATTTTGTGAGACATTTCTAAATCAACAGATAAGCTGTTAATATGCAGTTGCTCCTCTTCTGAGCACACCAGCGGTAAATCACATGGCAAGATCACATACCCCTCTATGGGCAAGTGGGGTGTTGGTGGTGTGTCAGTGTGAAGTGTGGTGTACCGAGACGTCAAAGCAGGCATCTGATAGGACAGAACACTGCCCTCCTGCACAATCCCGAAGGCACTTTCCACAAGGGGCTTGTCAGGTCTCATGTTCATTGTGGTCACAAGCGGTCTGTCTTCAATGCTGAACGCTGAGTATGCCTCCGTAACTCTGAACAGGCAGGGATCTGGTAATGGCCCCACCATGCCTCCGTAACTCTGAACAGGCAGGGATCTGGTAATGGCCCCACCATGCCTCTGTAGAATCCACTCCTACAAAGAATGGCAAAGACAATATAGCACATTAATGTGACAAAGGTTAGGAATACAGCACCAGAATTATGAATTTAAAAAACACAGGAAACACAATTTTCCAGCTAAACTGACCTTACTCCAGTCTGCACCATCCTATTTGGTACAGGCTTGGTGAAGACCATGGAGTTGATGGCCCTGGCTTCACACCCTTAAGGAAAAGACAAGTACTGTTCGTTGAGTCACTTTAAAACAGAAACTCTGAAAGATTACAAGTATTTGAACCTCATTGAAATTACCATTGTTCGCGGCTTGTGCCATTGCTGTTCCGATTCAGTACAGCTATGCACAGGTGGCACAACTGACATGTTCAGTTCAGTGTAATGTGCTGTTTGGAACAGCAATGCTACTGTGTGATTGCACAAAACAGTTCCTGCAACACAGGAGCACTGGTTGTGCGTGAGCACCACTGGTGATGAGTCACGAAGCGTTATCTAAAAAAGAGAGAAGAAATACTAGTGATTAGTAACCTCACTTGTGGTAAATGAGCCAGGAGGTTATGAGTAGAATTATTGGTTATTTTTACTGACCCATTATCCTAGAAGAAGCATGTATTCCTGAATGCTTAGTGTTACCCTCTTACCCTACAATACCACAATGAACTTTCTTTGGAAACTAAGATGCCTTGAAAATTGTATTAAAGCAGTTTTGACTATATATTTGAACCCCCATACTTACACATCCATAATCAATGTAATAATATCTGACCAATCAGCTGTGATAAAGCAGTAGGACACTGTAGGACAAGTAGGACACTGTTGAGATTCCCTTAAGGTAAACTAATGTTTAACTGAACTGAAACTCAATAAACAGGGGGGGAACACAGTGGCAATGTTGCCTGCCTACACTCAAACTGTGTGCTGTCTCGCTCTTCCTCATTGACCTGTAGCACAAGGCTCTCACGCTGACCTGCCCTGTCAGCCTGTCTTTATTGGACACTGAATGAAAAAAAACAGAGCAACAGCGTTAGATCTATACTCACTTCAAAACATCTATGGCAACATTGCTTTACAAAAGCCGATACCATTATGCAGTGTGGCTAACAACAAGACAACCTTGGCTAGGCTATAAGGCTATTAAACGATAGTATTTGTTAGCAAAATGGCGAATGTTTTAAAGAATTAACACCAGAAACAGTACATAGCGTTACCCAGAGCCCTATAGTAGTCTACTATAGTAATAGTATAATAATAATAGTAGTTATACTATAGGGCTCTGGCGTTACCTAGCTTTTGACAGCTAACGTTAGCATAACCCGGAGCATAAGCTAGCTGGTTAGTACCTGTTACCTTCATAGTTGTGTATATATGACGCAGCATATCATTTGAAGCCTTTATCGAGTTTGCTGGCTGGGGCTTTAGTCGTCCGGCAAATCCGATGAACATCCGACATTTTTAATTTCGGAAGCTCTTGTAGGCAGCGGGTGTAGAAGGTCGTCATTTTTCATCAACAGGAAATGCATCAGCAGCTCTGAGTAGAATGCGGAAGTGACTGTGCATGTAGCCTATTGGCCATCGGAATGTGTGGAGTCACATTCCACAGCTCTCCCCCCTCCTGTGATCCCCCGCACACAGAGAAAGAAATATCAAACATTTAATAAAAGTGAAAAACAATGAACAAGACTTAACGTATTCATCATAATTAATTATATTTATTTCGTTTGGATGTAGGTGATCTTCTACTATATGAACATTTTGGACCCAAAATCACAACATATATGTAAAAACAGATTTTGAAAATGATTTTATTTTTCACAACACAAACATACACAACGAAACCATTTAAAAGCTGGAAATATATACATGGGAAGTGACTATGATAATGTGAAAGTTTGATTGAGGTAGCATGGGATTTCATTCTGATAAGGCAAAAGTGTTATTATAAATATAATACAAATATATATATATACACATTATGTACAAAAATCTGTTTTTTCTGTCTTTATCTGTGCCACGCTTCAAAGCGGTTTCTGTCAACTACGACACAGAGGGCAACATCACAGATTCCTCCTCCTCCATGTCAAAAAACAAGCTTAAAGCTTGACTCACGTTCAGAGTTCTCTTCATCATAGTTGAGTCTTCAAAACTCTAAATATATCTAACTATATCTACATTTTCAATGTTTGTTTGTCACTTTACTTCAATCGCAGTCTCCCGCAGCCTCTCTTCGTCTCCCGCAGCCTGTCTTCGTATATCTTCGTCTCTCTCCATTTCCCGCCGTCTCTCTTCGGTTCCCGCCGTCCCTCTTCGTCTCTTTTCGTCTCGTTTCGTATCACTCCGTTTACCTGATTACCTCACCCCTTCCTGGTAAATACATCCTGTTGAGCAGAATCTACAGTTTCCAGTATTTTCCGTTTCGTAAAATGATAAAATACGGCGAAAATATTAAAATATGTGCTTCCATTATTCATACTTCTGAAATATATCTGTATTAACTTTATATCATCGTATGTCCGTGTTTATTGGGTATTTGTGCATGAAACAAAGACTGGCATATAGTTTCGAGCCAGTACTTTCGACAGAAATACACATATACATCCTGTTGAGCAGGATCTACAGTTTCCAGTATTTTCCGTTTCGTAAAATGATCAAATATGGCGAAGATATTCAAATATGTGCTTCCATATTTCATACTTTTGAAATGTATTAACTTTATATCACCGTATCTCCGTGTTTACTGGGTCTTTTTGCATGAATCAAAGACTGGGATATACAGTAGTTTCAAGCCAGCACTTTCGACAGAAACACACGGCAATGTTGTCCGGACTGTTGTTTTTATGCGGCACCGGCTTGAACAGGTCATGTGATCTGATCACGCCGGCGTGACGGTCGACTCCAAAGGGTTAATATTAAATACATATAAGTATTTTTACAACTTGTATTTAGAAATACTCTGTTGTAATTATTGATGCATACATGTGTTCATCCATTTAATGTGGCATCTGCTATAATGGGGTTAATGTATGATATTACTTAATAATACAATACATTATAATATATGATATGATAATTACATTTTAGTTTTATTCATTTCTTATTTCATAGTTTCTCATTATTATTATTATTTTTTATCGCTCATCTTATTTTTGATTTTATTAATCTGTGTGAATCTGTGCTGTCCTGTTTTTCACTCTCACCCTGTTGCTGTTTGAACTACTGAATTTCCCCACGGGATTAATAAAGGTCCATCTTATCTTATCTTAATGTATAAGTTGATTTACTTCAATCTACTGTACAATATTACAGGAAATATACTGCATAAAGCAAACTATATACTTTATTTGATCTAAAATATTGATGTTTCTACAACACCCATTGTGTATTTTGTGAATGAAGCGCCATCTCATGGTTAAATCCTGTAATTGAACAAATGGGGAAATTGGGCAACGCCCTCTAGCAATTTGGCAACACCCCCAGCCCCTGGCATCCGCTGGGCTTTTGACTGGGACACACCCTTTTGAGTCTGATCTGGAGTGCTACATCTGTAAAAGGCTTCTGGGTAAGCAGCTGTAAAAAGTAGTGTTTTTAGCCTCGACTTAAAAGAACTCAGCGTTGGTGAGTTGTAACACCTGTGTTTCTATTGGCTATTGCTGCAACACATTGTACGTGATAGGCTAAGGGGAGGGACATCTTTTAGCAGTTGACCAATCACAACAGAGCCGGCCAGCTAACCAATCAGGGCAGACTGACTGATCTTTTTTTAACATTAAATCAGAGATTTGTCAAATCTTTCATGGGCGCAACCCTCATACTCAGCTCTGCTGCTCATCCCACAAATGCTTGTTCCTCACAAATGTGGCACCAGTTGAAAGGTAAGAAAACAGGCTTTCCAACGGTATAAGATGTATTGCCAAGAAGCATTGTTACAACCAATAAATAATCTACCAAACACACATTTCTTTACTTATATATAAATATGTCACAGTAGATGCACAAAATACAATTATGAATCGGAAAACAAGCATAGTATGTCCTCTTTAAAAGGTCCCTCAACTCACTCTCTTGCTGTCATCTAATCTGAGCATTTATTCATTAAATACAACAACAAAATACATCCATATGCAAAGGACTACGAGTTGGCTCAGTAAAGGAAAAGTAGCCCCCTAGCAGCACAATCACTTTCCTTTCCTTGACCTGGGGCATGTGTCTTGATAAGTCGACATTCTAACTCAATTTGCATATCAAGTTGTGATATGCTCCGATAATGCTGAATGGAGATAACGAATACGCTTATTAACAGCAGGTGTAAATGCATAGGCTTGCAATCAGATATCATTATAGCCAACCAAGATACAGATCACATGCTGATACCAGGGGTAAATGGAATCTTTAATTAATTGGTCATAATTTAATACATTTGTGACAAAATTGCAACATCTTGATAACCAGCTGTTGTACAAAAGTAATTCTGTAACTTCTGATTGTGTCCCGGCCACATGTAAACACATGAGTGTAACCAGTCTGGGTGCAAGCACAATGTGGTGTGAGCCGTTTTTAACTGAGTCACACCCTGAATGTGACTTATAGACATTACGGACGCTTCCAATATGTTTGTGTTTGCTTAAGCTGTTTGCTCGCCCTCACTGACAGCTGAGCATGTGTTTGCACACATGAACACAAAACCAAAAGTGTCCCCAATCTCAGGGACACTTGGAATAGAATCACTTGTCTGATAATCTTTGTTTTTTGTGTTTGTTGAACAGATTATTCTTCAAGTGGGAAACTGCCTCGGTGTGTAAAAAAAAAAGACACTTTATATTGACAAATGTTCAAACATTTCCAGGTTCTAGATCTATTGGAGGTCTTATGACAAGTTATTGTTTAATGTGTATGACTGGGTGGGAAATACATGATCCTTGCTCTAAAATCGATATAGTTAAAGTGGACCTATCATGCTATATTTGAAAAATATATTGTAGGGCCATACCTATACAAAACATGTCTGTGAAGTTTTTTTTTCAAAATACCAAACAGATCACCCATTGTAGCCATGCCTCATACTGATCACACCCCTCTTTTGCAGCCCTGTTAGAGAAACGCGGATTTTGGGTCCTTAGCTTGAAAAAAAAGAAAGAAGAGGAGCTCATGCCTGATCAGAACTCTACCGGAGATAAAGTTAAATTCCGTGATAAAACGCCATCCTGTTTAAACCACGTCAAGGATTATTTCTGAAATAGTATGGAGCTTAAATGCTTTTTCTCTTGCGGGTTTATCACAAGGTGAGTTCTTTTTTTATTTCCTGCTTTTTAAAACACATGTGCTCTGAGTGTTAGCGAGGCTTGCTAATGTAAACAAAGATGAGATTACGTCCAAAACACGTCAGGCATTGTTTCTGACAGCAACTTTCTGTGGGTCCGCTATGATGTCAGAGCGGATGGAAATCTGGATCAGCTCCGTTGTAGCCCCGTTTTTAGAGATTTGGGTACGGAGGAAAAGAGAGAGGGTTGTATTTTCTGACGCTGCGTGAGTTCTCTGACACGCCAGGGACACATATTCATGTATAAAAGACGTACAAAAGTGCATTCCTTTAAGTTAGTAAAAGAACCAACTTACTAAAATTCATATGATATAAACATGAGAATTTGGGGATTTTATAAAAGAGTCACTGGCAAGAAAACGTTGAGAAACTTAAATAAGTAAAAGTAATGTTTTTGCGTTGGTTAGCGGCAATAATGTGTTGGTGTGAGATGGATTACAGCTGCCACAACAAGACAATGATCAACTCTGTTTGACACTAATTTCCAACAGAGCGCAGGTTGGCGTTTTATAGACACCTAACCGTTCCACCACACACACACTGCTGTTTATGGTCTCTGGTCAGTTTAATACCTTCTGACATCCACCAAGGATCATTATTGTCTGAGTGTTTACATTCATGTAGCAGGACAGCCCTGGGATAGGTGAGAGCAAATATTGATTGTGGGCGTACGGTGGCATTTAATTCCAGCTGATAACCTTTGTCACCTGCAAATCCTGTCTGGAAGCAGCAGTCATGAGAGACGTGTGCACTCGAGCCAAAGATACATCTGGTCCTCACAACGCTAAAACTATAAAGGATACTGTTACACATTTTGTTCAGCAGGATCATCTCTGCATGCTGTTAAAGTGATTATTTATTGAACAGTTAAAATCTAGTTTTGACAAAGTAAAAGTTCTAGTGAAATAACAAAAATCTAATAAAAGTATAAGTCTGTTCATCTCACCAACAGATGGACATTAATGCTTGACCGCGGTGAATACTGTTGATGAACACCAGTATGTAAAACATTAGCTATTTTTGTTATTAAAGGAATGGTCCACTCATTAGATAATTAATCAAAACTTCAGTATTTAGTGAAACGTTATGTTTAAACCATACCCTGAAGAAATCAGCGATATTCCCCGGTAAATAATGATTTTATAGCTCTTTTTTATCAAGACCTGTATATTCCGTCTGGCCGCCGCCATGTTTGCCATTTTCAGTAGTCACGTGATGGTCGTGACGTCATCCATGCGTTCACTTTGTCAACACACGGAAACATGGTGGAGTATTTCAGTTCGGACTCGTCAGCAGAGGAACAAGTTTTGACCAATGTGAAGAGATTGGATGGGGGAATTCAGCCATACATATCAGTATGACAATACGACACCCTCTGTCCTAAGACCCTCACATCGTACAAGGAAAAACTTCAGAAGAAAACCCACAGTTTAAAGGGAACATGGGAGAAACCTCAGGGAGAGCAACAGAGGAGGGATCCCTCTCCCAGGACGGACAGACGTGCAATAGATGCCGTGTATAAATTGAAAAGATAATACATTTGCAACATAGGTAGTCCAAATGTTTGGAAATGCATGTGTGTATAATGGGAAGATGATATAAGATACTATATGTATGCATGTAGTACCACCCTTGCTAGCGATTCCCTCTCTAGTTTAGCATACTCAGCTTCGTTGTCCCTGGCCATAGAATCACGATTTTATGGGGCCGGAAAAACTGGGGGGAAATACACACTAGCCGGTACTACGCTATATGGAAAGGCCACCAAAAACTGTCCTGGCCTGGACGTTAAAACGGGGCTAGCCGCTGCAATGGAAATGCGCTATAACATACCTTATTCTTACTCCGAGCACTACTTCTGCTCCTCCGTCGCTTCACACTTGCAGAGGGCGATTTCTCTACTGGCCGAACTGGTGTCCTGGTCGGTGATGACACCAGAAAGACCGATGGTACTGCATCTCCATTGAGTAATGGTTGTTCTTTAAATCCCATGTTATGTTTGATCATACTCTCAGAGTAGTCGTCCGGAAATGTGAAATGTTCGCTGCATACATGAGCCTGTAAATCTCTCGGTTCGGGCCGGCCACATTTCGCTAGCCACTGCCTCCGAATGTACTTCTTATGCTTACCTTTTGGCAACAGATGGAACCGAGCATTCTGTGGATTGTTCCTATCAGAATTGTGGCAATATTTCGCGATACAGTGAGGCATATTTGAAGAGAGAAACTACAGTAAATAACATGGAGATCAACGTGTCTTCGAAAACCAAACGCATGGATTACGTCACGTCCGGGAAATGGCGGCGCCCACAGTGTTGATGTTATTTCGGTATATAATCAGTTTAAAATCACTGATAATGTCATCGGATTAAAAAAAAAAAAAGAGAGAGAGAGACTGGCAGAGACTGGTCTGTTTTATCGGATGATAATTTAAAAAAAATGAGTGTCATGAGCATACCATTCCTTTAAGAACTAAACCTGTCACATCCATATACAACTCAATATTAACATTTATAAAACTGATTTAAAAAACACCTATGGTTTCGTTTGTTGTGCTCTTCACATTCTGTTGTCAGTAGATTACACACTGATATGTTGGTTTTAACAATGAAATGATATAATACTCAAAGGGACAATTTGTCTGCATAATAACCATGTTCACCTTTGATACTTTAAAGGTTCTCAATTTAGCGTTCAGAGCACTAATAAAGCATGAAGTTTGTTATATAAAGATATGTAGTGGGATGTGGGTGCTTGTAAGTCCTTGTTTTTGTGCACCACTGGCTAGCTAACAGCCACCCTTTACTGCGATCATAAAGCGGTAAATTGAGGACTTTTAAGTACATTAAGGTCGTAAATACCTTTTGTATTTCAATTTAAGTTCAAATGAGCACATAATGTCCTCTTTAAGATATTGAATCTTACTTGAGATGGAGCATTGACATTGTGGTATTGCAACTTTCACTTTAACTGAACTGAATGCTTCTCCCACTGCAGATCACATTCACATAAATGTGTAATTGGTTATTTCTCAGGCTGCAGATTCAAGAAAACACACCTAAAAAGACAGTTTATGTAACACACTCATATACAGTGATGGATGGATCTGAACAGAGAATGCAAATGTTACATTTCTTGAGGAAAAAAGAAAGTGAACTTGAAATAATAAAACAAGAAATCAGTGTCGTTCCTTCTTCCGAAGTTTGAATCGCAGATGCATCTACACAATGTGACTGTGCACTTTCATTCATGCAGCTTATGCAGACGCAGGGCTTTCTATCCACATGTCACTTGATGTTTTTCTGTGCGAGGTGCTGTCATCAGTACCAGACTCTGCCAAGAGTCAGCTTTCTCACAGCAGAGCTACTAACTGGATAATTAAGGGAGCGCTATACACTCCAATTAGCAAGCGATGGGAAAGGGAGGAGGGATCGCTCGGCTGTATCCGAGGAAAGTAGCGTAAAACCGGGTGATACACATCAGATCGCAGCAAAGGCTAATGTGTGTGAGCCGAGGGCACTATACATTACAGCCTATAGGAGGACATGAGTCAGGTCTCTAAATAAATACTGCCAAGGTTGCTGCTGCACTGTGGAGCATCACCGCCAAAGCCATAATCTCACACGGTTTATTTTCCTAAGTTCCTCTCTGTCTTCACTCTCAGTCTGTCAGTGTCTCTCTTCCTGCTCTGAAGGCCTCAGAGGAATGCTGTTTACCATAACAGTGTGTGTGAGCCCGTCTGAAACACCTCCAGGACACACTGTCAGGCTCCTCCCTTCTCCTGGTCAGATTTATTTTCTCTATTATTCCCTCGACAAACAACTGCAACTTTATGTTTTCTTTGCATGCAAACTAAAATATATACATCCTGCAGGGGCCTGCAGGCTCTTAACACTTTTCAACAGGAAGTATACAACATGCTTGTTAAACAGGTGAAGATAAAGGCTTATCCCTCCATTTCCACCTTGTGTTTTTCAACAAAGTAAGCCATTTGACATCTGTAGCAGCTAAATCATAAATAAATTAAACTGCTATCTGCACTAAATAGCTATTCTCAGGCAGGGAAATTATCCAATGTCCAGGTAAGTACGTCCGTTGTGTGTTATACTCCAAGATCGAACAGGTTGATGACAATGCCCTTTGGTTTTCCTGTGGCTTTCCCTGGTAAAAAAACATATGCCACTTTTTGTGCGCCAATCCCACCTCCACCTGTCTCCATTAAACACCTAATCACCCTGCGCCCAAAGCTGCCTATAAAATAAAAGCATAAAAAAATACTTTGACTACTTAAATAAACACTAAACAAATATACTGTAGATTTACTATGAACGGAAACTGCAAAACAATACATGTTTGACTTTTAAATAACACAAATCAATGTATAGGTCCCACAACATCAATGTAAACCACCACTATGGGCCTTAGGAATATTGTGATGGACATTTATTTGACGGTTTTCTGACTCCACTGACGATTAATGAATAACAATAGCCTGCTCATTAATCAATGTATGTCCCAATGTGCACTTTGAGGAGGATGCGCTACCACTTTATGTAGGATTTTTTAAGATGAATCAGTCAGATGTACTGTTCACAATATACACCTCTGACTTCAGATCCCCATCACAGTCCTGTCACCTGCAGACGTTTTCAGACGACTCTACCATCGTGGGCTGCATCAAGAGGGATCAGGAGGCTGAGTACAGGAGTGTGGTGGACAGGTTTGTGGAGTGGTGTGGACTAAACCACCTGCAACTCAACGTCACAAAAACCAAGGAGTTGGTGTGTGGATTTTAGGGAACAGAAGACCCCCCCGACCCCAGTCACCATCAATGGAACAGAGGTAGAAATTGTGGATCACTACGAGTACCTGGGCGTCTATATAGACAATACGTTGGACTGGACTAAAAACACAGACGCAGTGTACAAGAAAGGTCAGAGTCGTTTGTTTTTCCTAAGGAGACTCGGATCTTTCAATGTCTGCAGAACCATGCTGCGTAGGGCTGAACGATATATCGTGTCATGGCGATAACCGCGATATGCGCATGCGCGATATTCACACCGCAGGGACGTGCGGTTTTATTCTTTTTTTTTTTTTTAGTGTCTGTGAGACTGTGTCTCAGGGCTTCTTAACATTTATGAAACTATTAATGTGTAACACCAGATTAACGGGAAGAATCTCAGCTAACTGAAGATATGAATCATTTTTACCAAAACAAAACACCAGGGTAATACCAAGCCTCTGAATTGGTACTAAGCGAACAAATGCTAACGCACTTTAGCACAGCATTCAAAATAAAGATACCCTTATTACTTATCGACACTGCACATATAATATATCTGATTAAAGCTGAGACTCCACAGATTATTTAAGTATAGTATCATCACTAAGCGATCGGATCTCGCAACAGGGGAAGCAAACACAGACATCACAACACGTACCTTTACGGAGCTTTTACGGGAGATCGTCTCACCGTAGCTGTCAATCTGATCAAAAGACGTGTTCAATGGCATTAAAACGACAACAAACGCGGCTGAATCGGTTGATCCATAGGTTAATAATGTATCTGTGGCTTTGAAGCAATTGTTTATAATCCATAATTCCATTTTTATGTAAAGATCGGAGCACAAAAGTTAGCTGCTAATGGTAGCCACCAGAGTGTATGCAGCTTCCGGTTTTGGCTACGCGTCACTCTCACTCCTTATTTGTTCATGTGTTGGTGTGGGTAGAACTTCCCCTCGATTCCATTGGCTCTAGCGGTTATAAAAAGATTTCATTCCCCAAATGACCCCAGAAGTGTTTTTTTTTTGCTAAATCTCTCTAAAAAGGTCAAATTTCACTTGTTTTGCATCAATCTTGATACAAGGTACTTATTATATGTTGTACTTTGGATTCCTCAAGTTTTTAGTCTACTAACCCATCATCCAAGGGTAGTTTTCACTATAAGTAAAAAATAATGTTCTAATCCTTCATCCGGTTAAATATAGTTAAAAAAAACGCAATATATATCGCCGGGGGGGGAAAAATCACAATGTCCGTTTTTTTCAATATCGTGCAGCCCTAATGCTGCGGATGTTCTATGATCAGGAAAAGCTGGTTCGGTCCTGGGAGTAGAGCTTGAGCCTGTGCTAGAGGTGTCAGAGAGGAGGATGCTGAGGAAACTGCTCAGCATCCTGGACAATAGCTCTCACCCCATGTATGCCACTCTGGAGGCCTATCGGAGCACCTAGCAGTAAACTGCGAGCACCGAGGACGAGCACCACAGAACTCCACAGGAGGTCTTTTCTTCCTGTGGCCATCAAATTTCATAACTCCTCCTCCTTCTGCAGGAAGGAAAATTAAACTATAACACCATGTGCAATATTAGGTTAATGTCATAATGTCATAATCCCATAACATCTGCAGTTTTAATATTTAACCAAATTGTATTTAGTACGATGAGAAATTAGCAATTAGTATAAATAGTTTTTAGTATTTGACATTTAGTATTTTACTTGAATGTGCGATATGACTTGTCACCAAATGACTGCTACCTATTCTCTACTGGGGCACTAATACGTTTGTATTTGTATATTGAGCTATTGCATATTGCATACTTTTATTAAGATGTATCTGTATTATCTGTATTGTAATTTTGGAGCAACCTGGCAAAAAGAATTTCCTTCGAGATTAATAAAGTTCTATCTAATCTAATATAATGTATACATTCTGTTATTTATTTTGTATGGATGAGAACAATTGTTGAGATGTTAACAGTATGTTTGGCCATCAAAAGCCTCCATTTAAAACTAAAGACATACATAGATATAGGGCTTATTCCCATCCAGTTTTGTGTTTATTTTTTATATTTTGAATTGATCAATTAGTTGTTTAATTAAAATTGCGGGACTTTCATATTTCACGAGAAGAGAAAGCTAGACTGGATGTATCTTCACAGTTTCTTGTGACAGATGTGAACGCAGTGCTCGCATCAAATTGAGACGGGTGAATCAATGGATTCACACCATCACCCCTCAAACACCCATGTCTTATGACTTGGCTCCTCTGTGATTCTATTCCCATCGACTAAATGCGGGCTACATTTAAATCTCGGGTCATGGTTATTAATTACTCCTCCCAGTTCAGTTGAAAGCCGAGGGAAACGGGGGGAGGAGTAGACGCACGGGGAGCGAGGCGGGAGCATGCATGCAGGAACAAAGGCCCGCCACGAGGGTTCATGCCTCCCACTGCTAGAGACCCACATGCTGCCGTGGATCTGCAGACGGAGGTTAGGACCACCTAGGCAGATTTCCCCTGGGGGCTATTATCGCCCGGAAGATAAAATGAGTTTCAGGCAGAGGAGCTTCCACACACACAGATGCAAAGGGTCTGAAAGTGCAGGAAACAACGCTTCAAGGATGGTTCCTTTTTTCTTTTATGTAACTGTCAATCATGTCTAAGAACAAAAGGGCTGATTCATCATTATTTTGTTTTTTCACATGTGAATTTTGTGGTGTCAAAAGAACATGTGCTTTTATTGTAGTGTTAAAGGGGCAATGCAGAATACAATTATTTATATCACAGGAAGCAAAATGAATAAAGTTAGTGTTGTATGGTGACTGTAGTGTTTTATTTCTTGAATAACCTTTACTCTTCCCTTATATATTAAATACAAGGACTATCGACTGAGAAAAATAAACTAAAGTAAGAAACCATCTTTAGCAAATGCTAAACTTATTTTCTTTTCAAACAATACCAGTTATGTAATTCATGTTTTGGAATAAGAAAACCTTTTAGAAAAGTTAGTTTACGTATTGCATAGCAGGGTTTTGTCTAAACCGTGTGACAGGGGCGCTGCACCCTCTGACTTTTGGCTTGCGCCCTCAAACCAAAATGCAGATTTTCCCCGTAAAATTTAAAGCCATCCATCCATCTTCTCCCGCTTATCCGTGGTCGATTCACGGGGGTATCAGTTCCAGCAGAAAGCCCCAAACTTGCTTTTCCCTGGCGACATCAACCAGCTCTGACTGCATTTTTTTTAAAGCGATGCCAGAAAACAATATTTCTGTTCATCAAAAACAATATAATTACAAAATCGTGTGAAATAGACCGTCACACGGCATAGACAGCTTTGTTTTTACGGAGCTCCGACGTTGAGTTGTTGTTTACGTCCGCGACGCCATCTTGTATACGAATATTTCATGTTCTCACGAGAATTAATATATCTTAAGATCAACGCCACAGTATTGCCCTCACACTATATCTTTCTAGAAATCCCCTGCATAGGCACATGTTATATGATGTTGTGCATAAGGAAATGTGTGTGTGCCTCCTTTAAAATGACTGAATGCCCTTACCCGCCTGATGGTGAATTATTAAAATGTAGGTCCCATGGCAACCGTCTATTTATTCTATTGTATCTTTTAAAAAAGCATTGGATGCAACTGAGTGTTTGTGCTGGGGTCATCTAGGACCCTTTATATTGGGGTTTTTAAAACCACTAATCGAAACAGAAAGAAGACACAATTGAAATGCAAATGATAGAATATAGCTCCAGTGAGATATGACAAAAGGTGTACTATGGTAGGATGAGATTTGAACACAGATGAGGAAAGATATGTGCACTCAGGCGTTGACAGACGTTGACAGACCTGACTGTATTTTATGAAGTCTTCACGACTCCAAACCTAAAACCCTTATATTTTGACACTTACTTCTGTCGAACTGTTTCTGTTATCACGCCCACTCTCCACCGCTGCTGCCGCTTTGTGGCTTCAGTGACGAGTATCTGTTGCATTCCTCAAAAGTATTTCCAGGCACGAGTCGTTTGTACGTCTCCACACTCCCGATGATTGACAGCCATTGAAAGAGCGATGATCTGACAGCTGTTGAAAGAAGATGAGGACGTTTTAGGGTCAAGGTCTTACATGTCAGCTCAACACAATCATTAAAAACAAGACATAAGCCCACATTATATGTCATTTAGCTGACTTATACACTTTTGAGGTTTAGTATTTTGCCCAGGGACACTTCGGCATGCTGACTGCAGGCACTGGGGATTGAACCATTGACCTTCTGATTGGTAGTTGCCCATTTAGCCACCAACACCCCCACATTATAAGATCAGCATCCTTAGAGTTAATGATGTATCAGTGAATGTCACCATTTGAGTGTGTGGCATATGTAAAAAAATAATCAAAACTGAACTCAAATATCACTTGTTTATGAACGAAATGTCACTTCTAGACTAAGTTAAGTATAAACAGATCGTAAAAAAGAAAAAAAGGTAAAACATTTAGCGTGGTTAAAGTCTATACCTCTTCTTTGTCCTCTCCATTGCCAGCTCTTATACATTCATCAAAGTGTAGCCCTCAGCAGCCTATAGGCCTGTGTCCCAGGACTCACCTGGAGGGCTGCGTCACTTAGAGATGTGTCAGTGCTGCTGTCACTGTGTTTACTCTTAGAGCTCAAAGTAGAGCTGGGATTGTTTATTCCTCTGTGGCATGATGTCATTTTAAGTGATTTATTGATTTGATTCACTTGACAGAAAAAATAATCTGCTAATTGTATGTTTTTACGCTAAAGTACCAACAATTTACTGGTATAAGCTTCTGATCGAGCTGCAAATATAATATTTCCAGTTTCTTCTTGCTTTGATATGTGATTATTGTTGGGTTGTCTACATTTAGTGCAATAAATAGCTAATTTGACATACATTTAGACATCAGTTTG
This sequence comes from Pseudochaenichthys georgianus, assembly GCF_902827115.2. Classification (NCBI taxonomy): domain Eukaryota; kingdom Metazoa; phylum Chordata; class Actinopteri; order Perciformes; family Channichthyidae; genus Pseudochaenichthys; species Pseudochaenichthys georgianus. Next base: position 40,394,138 of record NC_047503.1, read on the forward strand.
GGCTATAGATATGTTTTAATCCAATAATAAGAACAACTTTAAAGTTGTTAATCTTTTTAACCATCTGCATGCATTTGTAGCTGCAAGTGCAATCTAGACCTTAATCAGTTTAATAAATGACCACCAGGGCCGTCCCCTCCCGATCATGCAGACTGCGTGGGGCCTCACCTTGCGGAGGGGGCCTCACCTTGCGGAGGGGGCCTCACCTTGCGGAGGGGGCCTGAACTGAGCCGAAAATGCGGCGCACCTATGCGCTTATGCGGCGCAATTATTGTGGCGCGGCACGGTTTCGCCGCTGCAAAGCTCCAGCATTATGGTGTTTTACTGTACAATCTTTTCTAGTAAGTTTATGCAAATCATATAACAAAATTACACTGTAAGTGTTTTTCTCTAAAAAGTAGCATATGGTTACTAAAAGCATTTGGTAAGGATGTGAATGAGTAATGCGCCTCAGTATGGAGTTACAGAGGTGATGGTCTGATGTTAACTTTTTTTTTGCTCAACTCCACCCTGAGGCTCATAGATAAATGCTGATGTGGGAAAAAATAATCCAGGGATGCTGCTTGGAGTAATAATTTCCTTTTAAGTTCTTAGTTTATAGGCTTCAACATGAATGAACACACACACACACACACACACACACACACACACACACACACACACACACACACACACACACACACACACACACACACACACACACACACACACACACACACACACACACACACACACACACACACACACACACACACACACACACACACACACACACACACACACACACACACACACACACACACACGGAATAAATGTGCCATGCGTGGCCGTGTTGTCAGCCTGTGGGAGCTGTAGGCTGGGTGGCCAGCAGGCGGGATTTATAATGGTGATGAATCCCGGAGGTCTTAGTAATTATGGCTGTCGCTGGACGGAGAGGGGGGGCAACCCAGCGGAGGCATTTTATCTTAATCACAGCTCAGCTCCATTCAAATTAATTTGACAAGTTTCCCCAATCCTTATTAAAAGACGCATTTTACAAATGACAACCCCCTCGCCTCCTCCCTCTTTAAATGCCTCGTCATGAAAGGGATATAAGAAAAAAATATTTGCTGGAAGAAAAAAAGAGGGCACTATAAGGTTGCAGAGATATTTCCCGGTGATATTCTCCCCCTGCAGGGCGCCCTGAGCCATCCATCCCTCCCACCTCCCGAGTGTTTCTATAGTAATTTCCAGCCAATGATCAGTAGGTGTCCACATCCCTGCTTCCTCACCTCAGCACCAATCAGCCACACACAGCGACAGGAGGCACGAGCGCAGAGAGCAGCAGCCACACAACACAGAGGAGAGGAAACACTCTGCGATTTCACCCTTTTGGCTTATTTATGCACTTTCCATAACACTTTTTTTTTTAACGTGACAAGAAAGTCGATAAAAATGCTCCTTTTGTTTTGAGCGCGCACACATACACACGCTCTCCCCCGGCAGCTCGTGCAGTCTCCTCGCATCTTTGCGTTATTATTCCCCCACGTATCGCCTCGCGGTAATGTGCCGTCACACGGTCGCGAGCTGGTAGCACCTTGGGAGCTCTTCTCAACAGGAACCCGGTAGGTGATGCTCTCCCTCTTCCTCCCTCTCTCTCTTTCTGTGTCCGTCCATATTTCTGCCGTCCACTTGCATGCGTTTTTACCTCCTTTCCCCCCCATCCGGATTGCGTGGCTGCAAAGTGATCCATGCAATGTCCGATTATTCTTTATAGGGTTTTATTTTGTCTTCTTCCCTCTTCGGATTATCTATGCATGACCTTTGCTCTGAATATCTGCCACAGAGTGTAATTAATGGCATCGCGGTGCAGCACAATGGTTCGTAATCGGACGTGGCGTTTTTTTTTTTACTTTTCTTTCTTCAATCTCCTTCCCGCACTCTCTACCTTCCTGCTCTCTCTTTCTATCTCTATCTCTCCACCTCTCCCTGTGTGTCTCTCCAGCCAGTATTGAACATTTCTGTCTCTCTAAACTTTGTTTACAGGCTGAAAATCAATGTCCGTGACTTGATTGCCTTTGGGCTGCGTATTTCGCTCCAGGGGTGAATTGATTAAGTAATAATGACCCTGAGGAGGACTGAACATTAAGCCGAGGAGGGTTTTGTTTACTGGTGGTTGCGGGTTGTTTTCGGATGTCGTCGAAATTGAACCTGCAGATCTGGTGTTGGATGATGGATAGGACTCTTGGAGGCACGTTTGTGTAGAAAAACAGGAATAGTTGACAAGAAACAATGCTGGGTAATTTAGTGCATATTAGAAAGTGCAGTGTGAGTTACATTTTATTTGTAAAAGCCACTGGAAGTTGGACAATATTTAGATATTTTTTAGGTTTAAAATGTAAGGTTTAGGCAACATTTTACCTGGATAGGTTAAAAAAGAGATAGACTTAAGTGTTTAGGAGAACTATAATGCCACCCATACGACCTCTCCAGGTCCATGTATATTTATATTTCTTTTTTTGAGACAGCTGCTGGTTAGCACCATGGAAGTGATTTGAAATGCTGTAGTGCTCCAGCAATGGATCAGCTTTGGCAATTAAGAGAGAAAGCCCAGAAAAAGGTAATGGAAGTAGGGGGAGATGTGTCTAATGGGCTTTTATCTGTGGAAACCAAATCCAGACACACTGGTGGTGGAGAGAGAGAGAGAGAGAGAGAGAGAGAGAGAGAGAGAGAGAGAGAGAGAGAGAGAGAGAGAGAGAGAGAGAGAGAGAGAGAGAGAGAGAGATGGGAAGGCGGGGTGAATGGAGCAACCCCACACATATACACACACACCTACACACACCATCCTGAGGCTGCTGACACTGTTGTTCTGGTCCATAATCTGGATGTAAACTCACCGCTGGCTATATGTGCTGTCATTGAGTAAATGTAATAGAGCTGACCATGAATGAATACCAGGTGCTCTTAAAGGCTGGACAGAGTCGTGTTTACACGGACCAAGCCACCTCTACTATTTGGATTAGATGGAAAATGTGAAAATATTAAACTACGTTCCTCCTGGCTTCCAAAGCAGATTATTTTTAAGAGTTTATATTGCCAGCCTAAGGTAAAAAAAAAAAAAATCTTTGTGTTTGTAGCTGTCATCTGAATCCTGGTGGGGCTCTGCTCTAACTTTTCAAAATAATGGTATTTTCGTTTGAATATTCAATTTGTATGTTTTGATGAAGCTTACTCGTGTGTATTCAAATGCATTATTCATTCTGTGAAGTAGACGACTGGACTTCAAAATATGTAACAATACCTTGACAAGACACCTTTAAAAGAAATATTGAAAACGTGGCATATTTTTTGAAGCATGCTAATTCTTGTTCCCATGATAATAATGTTGGTCTGTCACAGCTATCACGTTACTGTCACCAGATGAAGATCAGTTCTGACTATTTGTGATAGTAACATTAGAAAACGCACGGCGTAAACAATGTGTCAGGACATTCTTCAAATGTTCAGCTCTTATCTTGGGAGAAAAGTTGATGCAGAGAAATGAAAACTGATTAGGATGAAAACAATTGGTCTTGTTTGTGTGTAACTGTTGTTTTTTGTGTCTTTGTATTTTGCTTTTAGCACTGGAGAAGATACACCGGGATGGTATCACGCTGTTGGTAACCAGCTCCAGTTCCACAAAGGCCGGTGTAACCCCACTCTCTTCTCCTGAACACTGACAACCGTCCCTCAGCCATGGCGAACATAAACAATGCTCTTTGCATTGAACACGCAGATATTTCTCTCTTACAAAAGGATAATCTCCAGGATGTTGGATTAAGCCAGCTTTTGGATTATAACGCAGAAATGGAAAGGTACAGGTCTTTTGCAAACTTTTATAAAACCAATGGGGCATTTCCACAGACTGCTAAGATTGCCCGCATCACAACGCCCATTTTTCCCAGTGCCAGAATTGGCATGTCCCCTTGGAACTGCGATAACGCCATGCTCTGGGGAAGGAAATCAGCGGCAATAAACCCTAATAGGACCAGCATGCATAGAAATGACTCCCAGAGGCCGGGGAAGCCTGGCGTTCCAGAGACGCTGCAAATGGCAAATAATAATTTCCTCTCTACCTTATCCCCTGAACACTGCAGAACTTTAGGGGGAGAATGCATGAACAAGCTGAAATGCAGCGCTGCTGAAGCAGAGATAATGAATCTCCAAGAACGCGTTGGAACTTTTTCCGCTATCCCCGGTTTAGGGGGCATCTCATTACCTCCCGGGGTCATCGTCATGACAGCCCTTCACTCCCCCGCAGCCTCAGCAGCCGTTACAGACAGTGCGTTTCAAATTGCCAATCTGGCAGACTGCCCACAGAATAATTCCTCGGTATCCAGTGGAAACCCAGCGAAGAAGAAAAGGAAAAGGTGTGGGGTCTGTGCACCCTGCAGGCGGCTAATCAACTGTGGTGTCTGCAGCAGTTGTCGGAACCGCAAAACGGGCCACCAGATCTGCAAATTTAGGAAATGCGAGGAGCTGAAGAAGAAGCCAGGCTCGTCGCTGGAGGTGAGAACCGGGGCTCTGCTTCCCCTTCTTTTGTTATTATCCCCTTGCACTCCAAAGCATTAACCTTTTCATCCAGTCACGTTCTAAGCCCTTGAAAATTGTTTCCATGCCCACCCATGCCTGAACATCCCCCCGGCTTCTCAAATCTGCCTACCCGCCTTGCCTAATTGGCAGTAATTAGGGGTGTTTGTGTGGAGCGCAAGCTGAGCTTGGCTCAGACACCCCTAATTGCTGCCAGTCAGGCTGGGGCTGGAACGCATCCGAACAACCCCGAGCTTGGCTCAGCTCCAAGCAGGGCTGGGAAATGGTTTTCAGCAGAGAGCCATTCCTCTCTGCACCCGGTCATTTTAACCAATTATGGAAACCGTCTCTGGATGGGAGAATCAATATCCCACAAAGCCTCAGCCTCCGACCACCAAGAGATGGTGAGAGTGATGGCAGGGCTGCTGATGACGCTTCTCAAAACATAACCCAGGTTCTGTGTGGGGGGGGGGGGTGCACTGATCCTCTCCCACTGATCCTGTATGAATTGATTGTGACTATACAGTCGGGTTGAGATTAAATCATTTTTATATTATATTTGTGACATTGTGGCCAATTATGGATCAACCTAGGGCAAACTGCACACCAAGAGAGATGCAGTGTTTTTCACTGTCACTTCAGAAAGAGAAAAACACTACAATCTGGCTTAACTGACAAGCAGCAAGAGGGTTCATTAGGACACAATCAGAGGGCCGTGTTGTTTTTGAAGGTTCGTTTTAATTGATGTATTTAGGAGCTGACATTTGGTTAAGACAGAATATGAATGTTAAGTTGGGAGTATGGCTCTCTTCACCCTGGAAGTTTGAACCTGCTCAATGACTAAACATGAGGGGGGATGAGTCACCAACAAATGCAACCTGTGGGCCTTATGATTTGCTCATTAATTAAGTGATTACATCGAGAGGAACAAGAGGTTCATTATAAAATATCACCTAATCTACTCGTGGAAAAACACCATGTATGGATTCCTTTGTTTATTGTGAACTTCGGCCATCAGATTTGTTTTTGACGCCATGATTGATTTTTAAAGAAAACACATTTTTGTAGATTCTATCTATTCAAGTAATTTTTCTTATGTGTTGCTATGTATATAGTACTTGTGCCTATTTCAGAGAAATAATGTAAATATTTTTAGATTGAAATTGTACGTGAACGCTTAAAGTTTCAGCTTGTTCGTGAGCAATTTGTGTTTACGAGCTCAATGTGCAAAACATGTTTTTTAAATTGAATTCCCATCATTTCTGTCTCATTTACAAATCTGGTGCTACATGCATGTTTTCTGTCAAGTGACGCCCAGTTTGAGAGCCACAGCTAATATCCCTGATAAAAAACGTAGCTACTTTCCCCAAGCATCTAACACTCTCCTATTTCGCAAATGAATACAACTCCAAGGACTAAATCAGGTTCCTTTTTGGTATAAGTTTTGAAAAGTTCATATCAGGATGCAGTTTGGTAAAAATATTTACACAACGCAAACAATCGGAAATCAGTGTTTGTAAGAATCTGAATTTAATCTTTTTATAGAAACTACCTGAAACAAGATGACTTACATTGGACTTAAATAACTCAAAACAATATAAATTAAATGACCTGATCATGTCAAAGGAAGTCATATAGATTACTTCCATTTAGTGCAGCCATAAAAAGTGTCATATATTATGAAATCATTTGCAGAGTAGTTACACTTGAGTATTCGAACAAGCTGATACAGAATATATGTGATGATTTTCATACACTAGGAAAAACTCTATTGCATCAAATCGGGGTTTAAGAGGTTAAATAAGGGGGTCAATGATTGGTTACCGGTTCGACGTGTAGACCATAGAAGTGGCCATCGGTGACTTCTATAACGTTGACTCCATATATCGTGTACTTACAGGTGTCTGGGAACAGGTGTCCAGGAAGCAGGCCTCACATTCATAATGTATGGGTAGACTCACTTTTGGAAAACATCCATTTGCCAAGACGGTTAGAATTACCGAGGGTGTGAAAACCCCTCAAACAAATCCACACATGCTCTTAAAAAGCTCCTTCGCTGACTTCAGTAATTCATATTATGGACTTCTCCAGCAGTAATTGTTATTTTCGACTGAGCATCTGTAATTACGGGCGCACCTTCTGCTGCGGAAATGGGCTGGAGTTTAAAGGCATCTCAGAGGTGTGAAGTTGTGCTTTGGGTCGGACAAACTTATTATGTACATTCACAGGGAGTGATTTTTTTTTTTTTTACTGTTGTTGTTGGAGGTGCTTATGGATTTAGGAAGTGTGAGGAACCAGGTGCTTAGGTACGTTTAAAAGGAAAATGTACAGCCCATGTGTGCGAATTCACACGTGAACAGTCACACGTTTACACACTCTTTAGCACACACACACACACACACACACACACACACACACACACACACACACACACACACACACACACACACACACACACACACACACACACACACACACACACACACACACACACACACACACACACACACACACACACACACACACACACACCACACACACACACACACACACACACACACACACACACACACACACACACTGAGAACACACACACACAACAGTGTACCTTGCGCCTTGGAAGAGACGATAAGCTACTGGCAGCCAGTTAGATTTGGCTGTCAGTGTTTTCCACATGGGAATCACCCTGAACTAATTATATCTTAAGCAGCAGTGGAAAATGCAAATCAGAATTTTACTCACACCCCTGAAATCGGAGAGCCAATTTAATCTAATACCCCCTTTAATTTAGCGCGCTAATGCAAGGCCCTAGAGAATTGCCCTGTGTCACTGCTGTGCTGCAGATTCTGCTCTCTCTCTGTCTCCGAGCTGCTCTCAGGCTTCAGGATGGATTAGTCTGGCAGAGGAATCTCATCTAACCTAACATTTCCCGAGCAGTTACCTTTGCGTAGCTTGAGCTCCTATGGCTCAAAGGTCCTTCATTAACTTTCAAATGCAATAATACCTCACGTGTGGGCATGCTGCGCCCTAACCTCTGTTTACCTCGACTGTTTACCTCGACTTTGCTGATTTCTGCAGAGAGACGCAATTCTGTAAAAGTCCTGCCAGGCTGTGCTGCTCAACAGATAGGTTCACACTGTGGCACTGAGACTGACGCGGTGTGAGGGCATCCATTTGTGTTTGTATGCAGTGGTGGAATGTATTTTACATCTACTCAAAGTATCGTATTTAAGTCAATTTTTGTGGTACTTGTACTTTATCTGAGAAATTCTATATTTATTTTCTAGTCCATTTTAAAGTCAGAATTGAACCTTTTACACCGCTACATTTATATCACTGCTTTAGATTCGTTACACATTCAGATTATAAGCCAATACAAAATGTAAATCAACTAATAAATAACCATTGCCATATAATTATAGGTCAAAAACATGCAGTAGTAGTAAATAAAGTAATTATCTCTACTTTGACCAGCATTGAGAGACACAATAACGCATCAATAATCCTAGTCGAGTAATTTCATATAGTGGATTCTGAAATAGGCCATTACGCTTAACAAGAACTTTAACTTCTGGTAATTAAGTGCATTTTGTTGCAAATACTTTTGGGAACAATTTGAATGCTGGACTTTTACTTGTAATACGGTATATGTACGATTAAGCATTGTTTACTTAAAGGTCCCATGTCATGGCCATTTCTACTGATCATAATTCCATCGTTGAGGTCTACTAGAATACATTTATATTGTGCAATTTTCCAAACTCACATTGGTTTCTCACAGCATCTCTGTATAGTATGTGTATTCACTCTCTGTCCTAAACGGCTTGTTGGAGATCCTGCTCCGCGGATTGGTCCATTTTGGTTCCGCATGACATCATTTTGGTTCCCGGAAGTAAACAATGAAAAAGAGAAATCTCCAACGAGGCGTTCTGGGGCAGCACAGACAGGTCTTTTCTGTGTTGGAGTTTTACTCCCTACGGGGTGTACTTTGAGGGTTTTGACCGTTTACATGCAGAAAAACCTTCATAACAACAAGGGGACGGGTAACAACCAGAAAAGCATGACATGGGACCTTTAAGTATAAAATACAAGTACTTCTTCCAGCATTATTTGTTTGTGACTGTATGATTCCTAATCTTTTCAGCTTGTGGCGCCTTAAAATGAAGCAGTGTCTCGTTCTGACCCCTCATTACAGATTATAGCTTCGGTGAGCATGTGATTTGTGAGCAGATTTTTCCATTTTGGATGGTTTCATTTAAAGGATTTGTATGCCTGAAGCGGTGAAAGTATTCCACAAAAAAGGTGGACGAATGACAGGATGGACAGAAAAATGAAACATAATTTCGTGTTAATTATCTTGTGACCCTACATATTTATCTTGGGACCCTGAGGCTGTTCTGGGGTACTTTGTATTCAGCATCCAACAAGTGGCACAATGGAACCAGCCTGTTTAAAATAATGAAATCATCTTTGAAAAAATAAAAACATGTTATCACTGCAGCTCCACAGTGAGGGTAATTATGGCCTTTGAGGTATTTTCAAAGTTTATAACAGAAATTAAATATAATAATCTCAGTTTTTATTTCAATTGAATTCCATTTGAGCAGATACATTTGATGTGCTTTTATGAGTTAGACTAATGTAGGGGTTGCCTTCGTAAAAAATATGAATTTTCACACGTAGGACTTTAGAAATGTGTTTTGCGGTTGTCACTCAGACCTCATCTTTCAGAGTCATTTTGAGAAATAAACTCATACTCTCACCGTTCCAACAGTTAAAATATACCAGTATCATATTTAATGTGATTTTGTACTTTATGGTATGGATTTTAAACTCAACGGACACTGAGACAAGTAGACTTATAGTGTTAATGTGAAGACATAAAAGAATACTACATGTTATATCGAGCAATAATAATAAACGGCCAGTCGAAGATAGGAAATAAATCTATAAAAGGTATTTCAGTTGAGTCCCGTACAATATCTGTAGAAGTTTGTGTCTATAATTCATTATGTTGTGCAGTCAGATACTTAATTTAATCAATACAACAACAAAAGTCTGACCTGTGTAGTGAAATCCTTCTAGAAACTTTCGTTCTACGCCCGACAAAAACCTTTCCAACATGTGGATTCAAGGTGTAGACTCGGCATGTATTATTTAATGTTTGTCTCAAGGTTTTGCTTGTGAATTACTCAATAATGCAGACTTTCCATCAGGAGATGATCCCTATAGATAGAAAATAACAATCCTGGTTTACTTAATTTGATTAAACCACAGGATTTCAAGTGCCAGCTCCCTATGTTGTTGACTATGCTGACAGGAACACGTTGACTTAAACAGCACTTCTGTTTTTGACGTTCATATAACTGCAAAGACGAAGCTAAATCCTTGAAATAACAACATCCAAAAAGGTTTCCATTTGATTAATGGCATAACACGGTGACGGGAAAAGCAGGAAAAGGGCAACACAAAAATGTAATTGAACGGATTCCTCCTTTCATTGAGCAAATGTCAAAGACCAGCGTCAAGTCATGTGCAGAAACAGCATGCTGGAGCAGAGGGATGTTCTTTCTCCCCCATACTCTTTGTGCAGGGTTGATATGACTACGTGAAATGGGTGAGATGGAAAAGGTGGCGTGGCTGCCTAGAAACCTTTGCTATAGAGTGCCACGGTGACGCGTCCTAAAACCCGGAAGTAAACTCCTTCCGGTTCCTTCGACAAAAAAAACAATGCAATTTATCCATAGGATTTTGGAAAATAGCTCGAAATAAGGTCTGTGGTTGAAACAGAGATGGATCACGTTTTGTTCAGCCGGATAATATCCACATGTCTACCCTACTTTTATCATTTTCAAATCATAAATCTAATCGATAGATTTATGATTTGAAAATGAACCGGAAGTGGTCAAATGCTAACTTACTTCCGGGTTTTAGGACGCGTCACTGTGGCACTCTATTGTGATAAAAGACAAGGCCCAACATGGTAGGAAGCAGGACGTTGAGGAAGATAGCTCGGATTCAGCACCTTAATGAGAGCAGGGGAGCCAAATAAGCAACGGCAGCCAGGTCTAATTTGTTTTAGGTGTGCTCAGAATAGATAAGGACAAATCTGTGGCCTTCACCCCCTCCCCCAACCTTTGCCTCCCTGGAGATAACACTGAGTGCTGCCAGCCAATCTCCGTGGGCAAAGAAGAAGAACAAAACGAGGAAGTAAAAGCCTGAGGGACAGACGGCCTTTAGATCTGCAGATCTCTAACTTACTGGATTTATTCAAGCTTTAAAACTGCAGATTAATTTGGTCGCAGAGGTCTGCGGGAGTGTGAAAAATGAGCGAAATGAGGCCACGCATCTCAACCTAAAGGGCAACCTTAAGCTCCCGTCAAGACAATAGGATTTTGCCTTCTGAACCACGATGCAGACCGCTTAATTATACACATCTTCCCTGCAAGCTAGCCTTAGCTACTTAAGAGCACCGGCTCTTCATTGTCATGGCCTTTTTTCCCCTAGATTGGTCGTGCCGTGTGGATTTTCTGTCAGTTTCCATTTGCACAGAGTAGCTGTCCTCCTCAGGCCTTCGCTGTGCTCAGAAAGGCACAACCGCACGGCACTGTTAAAGAATTCATCCTTTTCTCCACCGCCGCCAATTAAGGCCAGAGCGTAATCGGAGGCGTCTGGACGATGCCCTTATATTATGTGGTCTGTCGCCTCCTCTGCCCCCGTTTGATTTAACATCCCCGGTTCAGTGGTGAAAGAAGGCTCATTGCCATTGTCTTTATTATCGCGAGGAGAGCAGAGAGAGATGGGGGGAGAAACTAGAAAGCAGCCCAGCGGAGGATGGACAGCGTGAAAGAGCAGGTGCGGGAGGACGTTAATGTGTGGCACTTTAAATTTTAAACAGATGAGAATCAATTATTGATGCTGACGCTGAGAAGTTAAAAGGTATCTCGTCATTACCGCGAGCCTGTATAAAAAAAAACTGTGTGAGAGGAAAGTCTCCTGCAAACCCATCGTGAGCGCCAAGCCTTGGATGTTGTATTCAATGAAATGGTTTCTGAAAATATTTGATGTTTTGGCTTGATTACAGCGAGGTTTACAAAGCCCTTTCCAAGGAATATTGCACGTATTAAGCTGAAGTGCAAGAAGGCAAGTTGTATGATGGTTGAATTGATCTACAATTAAGAGCCAGATGAAAAAAGCAGGTCTTTAACGTGATATTTATTCATTTATAATTAGCTATTAATAAATTCCTCTAACAGGCACCTTGTTGTGTCTTTTGTGGTTGTATCATACACCTAGCCAGGGCTTGGTGATATGTAGAAAATAAAAATATATGTGACCAAATACCTTGATATCGGTATTGCAACGTATAATACAGTCAGGGTCTATGCAGGAATCCTGAAGTCAAATGTAATGCCTTTTAAGACCTTTTTTAAGACCCTTCCCATACATTTTAAGACCTCATCGCCACTTCCAGTTTCAACCGGTTACATTGGCGACACACTTTACCTCATTAACTATATACAGTATTGATTGTCCTTCCTCCTTATCTTCCAACCATTTGGACGCAAGTTGCATTTCCCCATAACGATGTTGCTTAACAACCGGCGTAAACAGACCTTCGCGCGCTATCAAGCAGTGAGCGCGCGATGTCCTGTTCAGGTGACGTCAAATCCAACGGGATGCCATCAATAAACTACAGAATCACACTACACACCAAGCAATGATTACATTCAGGCAGACTGTAGAACACAACCTCTTTGGACAATTGATATACTTATTGAAAACAAGCTACAAAATGTAATACCTTGGAAAATGCCGTTTAATACTTTTTAATAGCCTTAATTTCAGCTAAATTGATTTATTAACTTTTAATACACCCTGACAGTTGACCATTAGTGCCTTCAGAAAATATTTACACAATATTTGTGTTATCAGTATTGCTCATAAGGACACAAAGGGGTACAAGGTAAACAAAAACATGCGATATGGCGCCATGTTAGTTGGCCGCCTGTTGCAGGAGCTCTCGTGTATCTGTGGGTTTTTTGTCCTTTTATTCACTTTAATTTCCTATTTTGAGTGTTTTTTCTATTATTTTCTGTATATGAATGACAAAGGACACTTTTGGTTTTGAGAGTTTTCTCAGTGTGCTTCTGTTGCTTTCTTCACTTTTAGTAACGGAGAGAAGTGACGGCATTGTTCACACATGCAACCCGCTGATTGTGCTGAAACAATAGAACTACTCGATGAGACTGGTCTGGAAAATGACACAATGCACCGTAATGCAGCATCGAAAACGAGGAAAGAGGACACATGCCAAGATCTAAGAAAATCTCTATAGTGACATATGACCATATTGATATAATACCAGTATATTTATTCACGGAGCCATAAGCTATGTTGCTACATTAGCCTTGAAAACAGTAAACTAAACAACGCAAGACAGAAATCGATTATTCTCCTAATGACTATTTTTAATACAGTTTGTTTCTATGTCTTGGCTGACACTGGACATCCACTTCATTTGTGGACTTAAAGTAGAAATGGATCCAACGATTTTGCCTGAGAAGAGACGAGGAATATCCAGGACTAGTATAATTATTTGTAAGATACCATCTGGAATATCTCTGTCGTTTCATGCTGCTTTTATTCATGAATTACACTGATAGTGATTGTGGGGCTAGATAGCCCTCATGCAAAATGATGGAAATGTAACCAACAACCAATCACATGACTCTCCCGCCCCCGACATACAAAGCACTAGCAATGTTAAAACGAAGTAAACTGGATATAAACTCTCCAAACAGGCGAAAACCTACCAGTTTCACCCACTGTCTCTGCCACCTCCCTCCATGCTGGTTCCTCCGGTTTGTATCCCGGTAAGTTATTAGCGACTGGTCATAAAGAACCGGGTGATTTGCTACAGCAATAACTAATGTCTAGAAAATGAACTGCGGTCTGGCTCTCCCAGCTTGCAGGCGGTTTGATTGGCTTGCGCTTGTACTGTCAGATTTGCATAAACGGGACGCTTCCATCTCAGCTTCAAAAGTAGAACATTGCTCAACTTTTGAATCCTGGAAATCCTGGAAATCTTCGGCGAAAAGCGAGGCAAAGTGACGTCACCCCATTCAAAGTCAATGGGCAGAAGCGATTTTTTTAACACTGCTGTGTGGACGGGCCGTTACACATTGATTAACTATTTACACGTGACTTTTGGTGATTGGGTAAAACCACTCCTGTAGCTTCTGGTCATATAAGACTGATATTTATTATTACAATGCTTTTTGTATATTTTATGTACAAAAACGATATATTAGTGTTGGTCACTCGTGCTCTCCAGAGGAACTGGAGACTAAACAGGAAAGCATGAGCGCAGACATTTTGTTATCAGCTTTCCTTTTCTGGCTGTAAAATAACAACTAATGCATTAACCCCCATCCCGCAATTATGTATGTATGTAATTAAGACTGGAGTTGATTGCTAAGAGGGCAAAGAGTCACCACCATGTATAATTTAGGGTTAAGATAATAATTCTAAGGTGTAGAGGACTGCTCTGTATGTGATGGTTTGCATTTCAGCCTCTCTTACTCCCTCACTCTTGGACAGATCACTAAATTACAGTTCTTCTATTGATTTCTAACATTTCTCCTAGAGTCAAACCTCAAACCTCCCATCGCTGCTCACAACACTTATTTCCTGCATCGGGTCTGGTTGACATGATGCTTCTTGTTGACTATAAGATGATGACTTTACTCTGGCCCTGATGCTAGACGTTTACTGACTGGAGACATGTATTATAAGGGCCCCTTGATTTCTTCTTTAACGCTGCTTTTTCTAGTGTTTGCAGAGGCTTGAAACTGGTTTCCAAAAGGTAATCCATTACAATAGATCTTCCAGTCTACGATTTGATCAGAGATAGATGATAATGCAATGATGATAACTTTAAACAGGAAGGCTTACTAAAGGATGTCCTTGGTGGTTCAGATGCTTGTAGAAATCTCAGCTAGCCACAGTTTGAAGATTGGTCGCCACAAACAATTCACAATGTTGAGATGGCAGGAATTAAAACCAGGAAACACACAAAAATAAATGAGCACGTCTTTAAGAGAAAGATGTGAATGTGATCTTTACTTGCATTGCAGGCCCAATTCTTCAATTATTGGACCGTATAAATGACGGGCACATTGGAGGACTAAAAACAGGATTTAGTGTATTAGTCGTCTAAACCAGAGGTTGCGCTTTAGACTTTTTCGCTGCCCGTTATTTTGACGGACAGGATCGCAACATTTCCGTCAAAAACCATTATCACCCGTCGGCCTTGTCACTACCCGATCTGCAGCCCTGCCCGATCTGCACTGCCCATGTGCGAGATGGTCCGCCATATTGGAGAACTCCGTACGGCAACTCAAGTAGGACACTTGACACAGTGGCTTTTGGCAAAGCACAAAAAGAAAACTCGAGAGAGATGAGTTATTGTTATTACAACATGACTTCACTAATATTATATATATATATATATAACTCTTTTTATTGGGTTCTTTTATTTGGGGTTAAGTACATTGTCAGAATAAGTGAGAAATGTATTTAACTGCTATTAGACAGCTATATGCCATACATGTTTGCATACATTCACAGTAAATATTTATTCAGTATGATAGCTGTCTAACAGAAGTTAAGTTCATTTCTCACTTATTTGCGGAACATCTCGCACATGCGCACTGCAGATCGGGCAGGGCTGCAGATCGGGTAGTGACAGGCCTGTACACAACTCTGCCGGGGGGGCTGGGGGGCGGAGAGAGCACGCTTGTGAACTGTCAACGGGGGGTGGACGCTCGCTCGTGAACTGTTAGTGCCGTGTTATGCATGCCCATAGCACCTCGCGGGAGCGCACAGCGTTAAGCAAATACTTTTGTTGATCTGTTCGACAAAGTTAGGTTTGGAAACAATATAATGTCCTTTTGGGCGGGCATGCATAACACGGCATAACACCGGAGCCCCGCTGCGGGGAAGCTTTGGCGCTGTTCTGAGTTTGTTCTAATCTGTCAAAATGACGGACGGCTTTCAGATTTTGCCGTCATTGTTAAAAAATATTCGGTTAACGCGAACTCTGGTCTAAACATAATCTCTACAAACATTATTGAAGAAAAAGATAATCAGAATACATTCATGATTTTATATGTACTTGTCCTGTATTTACCCCTTGAGATATATCCCCTCTATGCTCTGATCACAGATTGTACCGTTGCAACGTTTTTCTTTCTTGGACAAACTTGTATATCTTATATTCTCCTATAAATGCTTCATACATATGCAATATGTATGTATAGTTGATGGGTTAAAGCAAACAAAACACAGCAGAATTGCCCTTTAACAGTAACTTCTAAAGCTTATGGAAACAATATTGAGCTGCCAAAGAAAAAAAACCTCCAATCTTTGTTAACGTCATTGTCGCCAAATGTAATATACAGGGCGGAGGAACTGCGCGTCTGCGGCTGCACTGATTGGTTTATATCTATAGGTTAAAAGGCAGTAAATGACAGATGGCTTTGTGCCGTGCATCTAAGAAAACTGACGGGAAAGTGGATTTGTGAGTGACAACAGGCGGAGGGAGAAGTCGGTCAACGTGGTTTAAGCGTTTCAGTTTTTCTGCAAGTCAAATCCTCGCACGTTGCCACCTTTCTATTGTGGCTCTCACCTTATGAATATTTCATGGCGAGCATCTGACACCATGCCCAGAAAGATATTTCATGTTTTTTTTTCCCTGATAGAAACCCTGGGGTTAGAGTGTGTCACAGAGGCGTGAAGTCGGTCTGTGTCCCCCAGGCGAAGGACGGGATTTATGATGCGCCGCTTGATGACATCAGGTGGATATTTTCATTCCTGAGCGGAGAGCCTCTTTGTCCTCCACAACCACTGATAAACCATTGAGCTGTTCGCTGTTTGTTGTCACTCCTCTAAAGATCGGTCTGTCGAGAGGAAGGAATGATTTCAATCTTCTCAGAGTGCAAGCTGTGTTTTGACAAACTGTGACCGGTTTCCTCGTCTGATCACTGCGGAGCTGGAATGACTAAGTGGGGGGGAGTCTGCTTGGATTAGCTTAAAGTCTATATTACATTGCCCACTGGCACCATATTGCTCTTGTTTTGGTCTTTGTTAAGCTTCACCTTCCAGTTTAACTAAAGCCATACTTATGTAGGCTAATTCTCCGTTTTAGGTCGCTTCCAGTGAAATATTAGCCTCATGACTCTAACTTTAATCCTTGTTTTTCTTTCATAATAGGGAGGGAGGTTCTCTTTTCACACACGCCAAGAGAGCTGACCTGGCAGTGGTTTTGTAGAATTAAATAACACTAAATTAAGACGTCCTTCTTGGACAGCCTTTTATTTTACAATTCTGCATATTATAACAGTGGTTTCCAACCCTTATGACTGCTCCCACAAAGATAAATAAATATTGAAACCAAGCTGGAAACAGATGTAAACAGTCTCAATATAGATATAAAAGAAAAAGCCAAATAAATGTATATTCATTCCAGCTTTAAATTAGATGGTCTACTAATCCTGAAACAGTCAAAGGCTGTAATTCACGAGAGGAAAAACAAGACAAGAGGAATGTCTTTAAAAATACTAAATTACATGTAGTTTGTTTTTACTGCTTTCCGCTCCTCTTACAAATCTTGCAACCCTGAGATTTTCCCTGAGACTTATACAAAGGGAAGATCCGCTGTTGTATTTTCCACCCATTCTCTAATGTTATGTAACAGAAGATGTGACTCCCCTGGATAATTAAGGGTTTCTTAAGGGTTTCTAAAGAGTCATGAAGAAGTTAAAGTATGCAATAATTCCCGAAGACATGGATAAGAAGAAACACAAAGAATAAGGTCGCTATTGGCCTCGTCTTCTGCTTGCTATGGAGAAACTGTCAGAGGCAGAAATCAGATTTGTATGGATGTGTGTTGTCATTCTCGTGAGCACAACGAAGAACCACAGTTGGTAATTTCATCCAAAAATATTTCCAAAATGTCTTTTAACAGATTTAATGCACCATTTTACACAGTTGATCAACTTTATGTTAGTTATTGTTTTGCCCATTATCTATCAAGGTAGGTTTCACTGAGCTTCCTTTTGCCACGTAACACACCCTAAGTTACACACATTCACACCTGGAAGCTTCCCAGTCCTCGGTGTGACCTGCTGGCCTCTGAGCAGCTCCACTGGACCAGGCAGGGAAACGGTGTATCTCAAGGACATAATGGAGCTAATGAGGCGACGCAAGCGCTGATTCTTTAACTGCCCCCGCCCAGATTCATCCTGTTGGGGATCAAAACATTACTTTCCTCACACAGGCTGCCTTTTTTCTAGTGTTTCGGCCACCACTGCCCTCTAAGTATTGATAATTTAACCAAAAACTCACAACCCAAGCTGTAGAAATGCTCCAACTGTGAGTCATCTAACATCCGTACTCCCCCTAAAGACCTTTTTGAACATTAAAGCATGGAAACATGTCACAAAATATGAACCTGAAATAAGACTAACATGTCCTTTTTAAACAAAAAGCTCTTAAAATCGCTCCACCTCACTTTATTCATCCATTTAGTGAACCTATGATGACTTGTTGCAGTCACTCACATATTTTTAAATACTTTCCTCATGTTAAGATGAACTTTTATTAATCCCTCATGGGGAAATTATTTCTCTGCATTTGACCCATCCTAGTGTTTAGGAGCAGTGTGCTGCCATTTTGAACGGCGCCCGGGGAGCAATGTGGGGAACGGTGCCTTGCTCAGGGACACCTCGGTAGCACTTGGTCTTGCCGGGACTTGAACTGGTGACCTTCCAGTTCCCAAGCCAAGTCCCTATCGACTTCGCCACCACCGCCCTGTTGTCTCAATACCAGCATCTCTTGCCGACACATTTAGCACATTAAGTATACAAAAGATACAAGCAGAGCAAAGGTGCTGGAATTGACAGGTGCCAATTAGCCGTACATATTCAAAACTTAAACTTCTGTTACTCGCTGAATTTAATGCACAGATTGATTTGAAGTCTCCATTACGCAAGTGCAATTAGAGATCCAACTTCTTCTGTGTGTATTTGCTAATCCTAACCTAAATATTATGTTGATTTACAGTAAATATGCAGAGCTCTGCATATAGGCCTTCTGAGTTTGAGTTCTCCCACACAGATGCTGAGAAATCTGCTCAAAACAAGAAGGCCTGCTCCTGCTTTGCATTTCAATTTAACATTTCAGAGAACTGGCAGCATGTTGCTTCGCTTAGCCTTCGCTTCGTTACACCCACATGGCTTCTCGCCGTGCTCGTTGACGTCTTGCGCTGTTCAAAGGGCCGCGACTTGGTTGAGAAATTGGGGATTTCCATACCCGATCCCTCAGGTATCTACAAACTCAAATGCGTGTCCTGCTCATCTTCCCCCTCACACTCCCATGAGGCAAAGCCTGCCCTTCTCCCTGCTCACACTGCTCGGATTTCACCGCGTCTCTGCGCTCAATTGACCCCGCCACCGCATCTCTTTGTTTTGTTTTCCCGGAATCTCAGCAGCACCTGAAAGCCTCTCCGCTGTCTCTCGTATAGGGCATGCTCCCAGAGGAGAGTTAGCTTTGTGTCAGCCCGGTGCAAAATTGTGATACTTGGACAAGAGTACTTAGGTGAAGCAAAGTGAAATGGAGGCAGGCATGGTTGTATTTAGTAGCAGGAAGGAGATCCGGGCTGCAGACGGCCGCCTCTGACCCGAGGGTGCTGCCTCTGTCTCTTCCCACTGGGGTCGGCTCAGCCTCCGCCTGTGTGGGCAGGGATTTTCCATGCATGATAAATAGAGGAGGCATGGCGTCTGAGCTGTTTCAGCAGAAGAAAGTCGCTCCCTTTTTACCCTAGATATCTCTCACACTGTATTGTGCGAGATTGTACTATGTGTAACAGTGTAAGAGTTATTTTTAAAGCATACCAGAATTTGAAAATACTAAAAGACCTTTTTCCTGCACCATTTCTCCTTATTTTGACAACACATGCCGAGGATTTACTGGACACAATATCTCTTGAGGATAAGCATTATTTATTCATATAAGGAATATTTAATGAAGATGCTTGTAAATATTCAATCCCTTTAAATACTACAAATGTGCTTCGCCAACATTTTGAAGGAAATATAACTTGTGATATCCCAGGTCTGCGGAGGATTAGAAGGGAGGAGGTCAGGATGCATGGTTGGGTGTACTAATCACTTGTGTACTGCTCCACCAATGCTTTTAGATGTGGGTTACTTTGACACAGCTGTGGAAAAACGATGTACGTATAATTTAATTTTCTCCTATATTGACTGATATGAACGTCATTTTAAATTAATTTTAACACACAATAATGTAGTTTGACACAAGTGTACATTATTGTATTTGTATACCACCACCCTCTGAAGGCTAGTTTTGTATTGTACGATAATATAGTCTAAAACAGTTATGAAAATGTAAATAGTTTCTTTACAGAAGACTTTATATGATTGTTGACAGACGTAACTTATTGATCACATACGTCCTTTTATCTGCTTAAGTCTGCATTTTAATGTGTTATAAATTACGTTTCCAATGAAGGTGTACAGTTCATAAATACTAAAAAGATCGGGCTATACAGATGCCCCTACATCTTGGCAGTCAAAGATGATGTGAACAAACTCAATGCTAATCACTAAATTCAAACTAAAAACCTAAGCCGGAGATTTACTTGCTTTAAACTACGTGGTCACGATTGCATCACACTGTCTCACATATCCTGTTCGCTCGATCTTAGAGAAGCACATCGCTTGGTGTTCACCTGTCTCCATCTCTACCGTCAATATCGAATTACATCACGCATAGTTGTGAGGTCGGCAGAGCTGGATAATCTCCCCAGAATTTTAGTTTAAATTAGCTTAAATCTCAAATTAGGCAGATCTTGAGTTACACTACTGTCAATGTTTGACACTTTCAACTATTTTTGCATTTTAGGCCACACCTATCAGTGATGTCATAGGCTCATCAGGTGTTTTGCCGTCAGCAGCTGATGGCAAACATCTGCCATCACTGATTAGGGCGTGTCTGAAAAGAGAGCAGCTGATTGTCTTTCAGCCGTGTGAGTCAGAGTGGATTTATCCCTCTCACACATTGGACTGTCTCCATCAACATATACTGACTTCCTCATAAAGTGACATGCCCCACTTACACTGTTCCAATCCACTGTCCACTCAATGGCTCGCTCAGTTTGATAAAAAGTGTATTTTCCCAAAGCCACTGAGCCTTGGCCCGCCTCGCTGCAGACCCACTCCTATGGAGGGGCTAGTAAAATATACGTCCTGCAGGAATACTGCACTGTAATTACATTCCGCCATTAGCATACGGAGGCTTGGAGTCACACTGCACTCAGCCTTCAGCAGCACTTTGCCATATGGTCCGTCTGCGCTTCTCAGGCGATATTTGGCAAGACTCTCGCAGAAGGTCAAATATCAAGTCAGAGGACTGTGCCAGAATTGCATCTATGCTAATTGCTCTCTCTCTCTCTCTCTCTCTCTCTCCTCCTCCGCTCTCTCATCCATCTTGTGCTCCTCTCTCTCTCTCTTTCCTCCCTCCTCTCCCACTGAAGTAAGTAATCTGAGTTAGGATGTTTCTGAGATGGAGATGGATTTGGTTTTCCTTCGCTGCCCCTCAGCCTAATCTCCCCCCTGTGACAACCCCCCCCCCCCCTCTACCCACCACTTCATACATGCCTAGTCAGCAAAATACTCCCAAATTCCTCATTACTCACAAACATCCGCAATACACTTAGCTTGATTTGCTCGCATAGTTGCTTGGTGCAAAGCTGGACCTTGATTAAAAAAATGGTCGCTGTGTAGTATGTCAGTATAGGAATGCCATCAGGTTGTACTTTAGTTAGCTGTGTGAGTGTCATGACCATATTCAAGAGGGGCGGTTATTTGAATACATGCGCTATTAAAAGAAAGAAAAGGTGGCATTAACAGCTTATGGTAATCCACTAAATGTGTTAATATCTCACATGTAAAGTCCTCCATGATGATGATCTGTGTTTAATATGAGCTGAGAAGCTGCTAGTAAACGTCTGCAATGGTGAACCAAATACTGAACATTTTGTTTCATCACACCTTGTAATTTAAGGGAGTAAAATAGAGATGCATCAATTGAAGAGAGAATAAATACTTCCAATCATGCGCCTTACTGTAATATCTTTTCTCACTTACGATAGGTCAAGGTTTTATGGGACATGTGAAAAATGAATGCTATAAAATAAGATTATATGTTGCTTTTATCTAACACACCACAGGCATTGATTTACTTTTCCTCCAGCTACAGTAGCTGCCGCCCCATTATATCATAGTTCTGAAGTCATTTTGAGATAGTTCTTAGGAATGCATTTTAAAAAACATTTATTTCAGCGTGTTCTGAAAATTGTTCAGCGGTATTTGATTTAGGCTGTCAATATATCAATATCTTAAAGAGAACTACAGTCACAGGAATTTGATTCACACCAATAATTTATTTTCGCTTTACAAGTGATATCTCTACGGCTCATAATGATATATTCCTCAAGTTATAATCTAAGGCAGGGCTTCTCAAACTCCGGACCAATCAATCCGGACCAAAGCCTGTCCCATTATAAAAAAATAAAAAAAGCCAGTGATCCGGACCAGTGACCTTGTATAAAATCCACAAGTGGACCTTTAATAAAAAAAGTTTGAGCACCCCTGATCTAAGGGAACTGTGAACAATGAAAGTATGAGTGTGCTAATGGATAGTGCTTGCTTACAAACACTGTTAGCCGTTAGCATTTTATAGGATCAGTAAAAAGATCAGTTAAGAAATAATATTTGTTTCTGTTGCATAGAAATAAGTCAGTGTTGTTCCACCTAAATGCAAGGCATATCTAACTTCTGAAAATTACAAGAAAAAGCAGCCAAGCTGATATCCAAAAGAAAAAGTAGTTTGCTTATTGTTCATAGGAAATAGTTCATATAATGCAACTGGACATTGTCAGCGTATTATGACGCTTTTCTGACATGTGTAAGTAGCAAGAAAAACACATTTTAAAGGAGACCTATCATGCTATATTTGAATAATATATTGTAGGGCCATACCTATATAAGGTATATTTATACGTTTTCTTTTTCAAAATACCAAACAGATCATGCATTTTAGCCATGCCTCATTTCGCTCTATTTCCTTTCCTCCACCCTGTCTTTGCATTCGCTGCAGCTGACCACGCCCCCCTGCAAAGGAGGGGGGCGAGTTACGAGCGTCATGTTACCATGCTATTACCATGCTGTTACCATGCCACGGCAACCTCTCATTCCCCTGATTGGTGGAGCTCCTCGTCACTGACGTCAGACTATTTTCAAATCTGGATCAGTCTGTATCAGATCCGTTAAAGCCCCGTTTTTAGAGATTTGGGTATGGAGGAAAAGAGAGAGGGTTGTGTTTTCTGACACTTGGTGAGTTCCCTGACACACCGGGGACACATATTCATGTATAAAAGACGTACAAAAGGTACATTTTGCATGATAGGTCCCCTTTAAGTATAAAAAGTTAAATATGTCTGATAGTGTTTTACTGTTGTAGTAGAAAAGATGGATTTTGACTATTTTAATTAATGGTGTTAGGTGTAATCAATTATCCATCCATCCATCCATCTTCTCCCGCTTATCCGTGGTCGGGTCGCGGGGGTAGCAGTTCCAGCAGAGAGCCCCAAACTTTCTTTTCCCTGGCAACATCAACCAGCTCTGACTGGGGGATCCCAAGGCGCTCCCAGGCCAGCGAAGAGATATAATCCCTCCACCTGGTCCTAGGTCTACCCCTTGGTCTCTTCCCAGCTGGACGTGCCTGGAACACCTCCCTAGGGAGGCGCCCAGGTGGCATCCTAACTAGGTGCCCGAACCACCTCAACTGGCTTCTTTCGACGCGAAGGAGGAGCGGCTCAACTCCGAGTCCCTCCCTGATGACCGAACTTCTCACCTTATCTCTAAGGGAGACACCAGCCACCCGGCGGAGGAAACCCATCTCGGCCGCTTGTATCCGCGATCTCGTTCTTTCGGTCATGACCCATCCTTCATGACCATAGGTGAGGGTAGGAACGAAAATGGCCCGGTAGACAGAGAGCTTTGCCTTCTGACTCAGCTTATGGGCGGTGGTGGTGAAGTCGATAGGGACTTGGCTTGGGAACTGGAAGGTCACCAGTTCAAGTCCCGGAAAGACCAAGTGCTACTGAGGTGTCCCTGAGCAAGGCACCGTTCCCCACACTGCTCCCCGGGCGCCGTTCAAAATGGCAGCACACTGCTCCTAACACTAGGATGGGTCAAATGCAGAGAAATAATTTCCCCACGAGGGATTAATAAAAGTCCATCTTATCTTATCTCCCTTTTCGTCACAACGGTGCGGTAAAGCGACTGCAGTACCGCTCCCGCTGCTCCGATTCTCCGGCCCATCTCACGCTCCATTGTTCCCTCACTCGAGAACAAGACCCCGAGATACTTGAACTCCTTCACTTGGGGTAAGGACTCATTCCCTACTTGGAGTGGACAGTCCATCGGTTTCCTGCTGAGAACCATGGCCTCAGATTTGGAGGTGCTGATCCTCATCCCAGCCGCTTCACACTCGGTTGCGAACCGATCCAGTGAGTGCTGAAGGTCGCAGACCGATGAAGCCATCAGAACCACATCATCTGCAAAAAGCAGTGGTGCAATCCTTACTCCACCGAACTGCAGACCCCCCCCCCCACGACTACGCCTCGAAATCCGATCCATGTATATTACAAACAGGATTGGTGACAAAGCGCAGCCCTGGCGGAGGCCAACCCTCACCGGAAATGGGTCCGACTTACTGCCGAGGACCCGGACACAGCTCTCGCTTTGGGAGTACAGAGATTGGATGGCCCTGAGTAGAGACCCCCTCACCCCATACTCCCGCAGCACCTCCCACAGTACCTCCCTGGGAACCCGGTCATACGCCTTCTCCAAGTCTACAAAACACATGTAGACCGGATAAGCGTACTCCCAGGCCCCCTCCAGGATCCTTGCGAGAGTAAAAAGCTGATCCGTCGTTCCACGACCAGGACGGAATCCGCATTGTTCCTCCTCAATCTGAGGTTCGACAATCGGCCTGACCCTCCTTTCAAGTACCTTGGAGTAAACTTTCCCGGGGAGGCTGAGTAGTGTGATGCCTCTGTAATTGGCACACACCCTCTGATCCCCCTTTTTGAAAAGGGGGACCACCACCCCGGTCTGCCACTCCTTCGGTACTGTTTCCGACTTCCACGCAACGTTGATGAGACGTGTCAACCATGACAGTCCCTCAACACCCAGAGCCTTCAGCATTTCCGGGCGGATCTCATCCACCCCCGGAGCTTTGCCACTGTGGAGTTGTTTAACGACCTCAGTGACCTCCCACCGGGAGATTGGTGTTGATCCCCCGTCATACTCCAGCTCTGCCTCTAACATAGAGGGCGGAGTTGTCGGGTTCAGGAGTTCCTCAAAGTGTTCCTTCCAACGCCCCAACACTCCATCAGTTGAGGTCAACAACGTCCCATCCTTACTGTACACAGCTTGGATGGTTCCCTGCTTCCCCCTTCTGAGGTGTCGGACAGTTTTCCAGAACAACTTTGGTGCCGCCCGAAAGTCCTTCTCCATGTCTTCTCCAAACTTCTCCCACACCCGCTGCTTTGCCTCGGCCACGGATGAGGCTGCTGCCCTTCGGGCCTGTCGGTACCTTGCAACTGCCTCGGGAGTCCCCCGGGATAACAAATCCCTGAAGGCCTCCTTCTTCAGTCGGACGGCTTCCCTGACCACCGGTGTCCACCAGGAGGTTCGAGGGTTACCGCCCCTTGAGGCACCTAGGACCCCTTGAGACCACAGCTCCCCACCGCGGCTTCGGCAATAGAGGCTTTGAACACCGACCACTCTGGTTCAATGTCCCCAACCTCCACAGGAATGCCCGAAAAGCTCCGCCGGAGGTGTGAGTTGAAGGCCTCCTGAACTTGGGCCTCCTCCAGACGTTCCCAGTTCACCCGAACTACACGTTTGGGCTTACCAGGTCTATCCAGAGGCTTCCCCCCGCCACTCGACCCAACTCACCACCAGATGGTGATCAGTTGACAACTCCGCCCCTCTCTTTACCCGAGTGTCCAAAACATACGGCCTCAGGTCCGATGATACGATAACGAAATCGATCATGGACCTTCTGCCTAGGGTGCTCTGGTACCACGTACACTTATGAGCATCCTTATGTTCGAACATGGTGTTTGTTATGGCCAATCCATGACTAGCACAGAAGTCCAGTAACAAACCACCACTCCGGTTCAGATCAGGGGGGCCGTTCCTCCCAATCACGCCCCTCCAAGTGTCTCCATCATTGCCCACATGTGCGTTGAAGTCTCCCAGCAAGACTAAGGAGTCCCCTTCAGGAGCCCCATACAGGACTCTTTCCAGGGTCTCCAAGAAGGCCGAATACTCTGAACTGCTGTTGGGTGCATAAGCACACACAACAGTCAGAGTTTTCCCCCCCATAACCCGCAGGCGTAGGGAGGCGACCCTCTCGTCCACTGGGGTAAACTCCAACAACGAAGCACCTAACCGGGGACTTGTGAGTATCCCCACACCCGCCCGGCGCCTCACACCTTGAGCAACTCCGGAGAAGAATAGAGTCCAACCCCTATCCAGAAGTAAGGTTCCAGAGCCGACGCTGTGCGTAGAGGTGAGCCCAACCAGATCCAACGGGTACCGCTCCACCTCCCGCACAAGCTCCGGCTCCTTCCCCCCCAGAGAGGTGACGTTCCACGTCCCCAAAGCCAGCTTCTGCCGCCCGGGTCTGGTCCGTCGAGACCCTCCGCTTTCACTGCCACCCTTCTGGCAGCGCACCCGACCCCATCGATGTTTCCCGTAGGTGGTGGGCCCGCGGGACGGAGAAGCGGAGGTGTTGCCCACGTTGCCTTTTCGGGCTGGGCCCGGCCGGGCTCCGTGGCAAGCCCGGCCACCAGACGCTCGCCGACGAGTCCTCCTTCTGGGCCTGGCTCCAGAAGGGGACCCCGGGCTTCCTCCGGGCCGGGTATCCTCACTTCCTGTGTCGTCTTTCATGAGGTCTTTTGAACCAATCTTAGTCTGGCCCCTTGCCTGAGACCAATTTGCCATGGGAGACCCTACCAGGAACACAAGGTTCCAGACAACACAGCCCCCAGGTTCATCAGGGCACACAAACCTCTCTACCACGGTAAGGTGCTGGTTCTTCAGAGAGGCCAATCAATCAATTATAATAAATCATATTTAATCAGGTCATCATTATATTTTGCTTGTTAAAATATAAAGTGAAACCATAACGTAGCTTCTAACTAAAGCTGTAAAACATTTGAGTAGAGCAGAATTATAATGTGGCATAACGTGGAAAAAGTGAAGAACAAGTACCAACATTTTGAACTGAAGTACGGTACTTGAGAACAGTATACACAAAAACAATTCTTCATTGTTGAAATCACTCGCAATACTCGGTGTATTCAGACTAGTTTTGTCCGTAAACAAAAAAAACACAAAGCAGAAAGATAACTTCATCACAGCAGATACTAATTCCATTACAGCCAGTTAATTACTTATTATCACCAGAATGTTATAGTTGATTCTGTATAAGAGATAAGATAAGATAGGACTTTATTCATCCCGAACGAAATTGTTGAGCCAGAGTTACAAAAATACAATCAACACAGCAGCACAATAATAATAAAACTGTACACTAACAGTGCAGTAAAAAGAGCAATTCAATAACTACAGGAAACATAGGCTATCACATCATTAATGTAAATATTAACAGTGTAGTATTACACCGGTAATACTCAAGGTTTGATCCATTGTGCAGTGAGTGTGTTTGTGTTACGGTGACGTGCTGCAGGGGGGGGAAGGGGGGAGTATGGATGACTAGATGAGTGGTCTGTCCGTGATGGCGGCCTTGGAGAGGAACCTTTTATAAACGGCATTGGGAGGCTCGAATATTGGCTACAAGCTTTAAGATGAGATTTCAACCCCCACCTACCACCGCCTGTAACGGTGCAGGTGATGGATTGCTATACCTTCCAGGTTTGAGCTTGGCAACGCCCCAATATTCCTGCAGAATAAAGTGACAGGCAATATATAACACATCAGTTAAGGCTGACTGCACCACTGAAACTTTCCTCAGACCTGGCCCTGAGTCTTTGGCTGGCTCCAAAGTCTTCTTTCCTGACTCTGATGAAACATGCTCTTTCCTCACTGCTCTTCACAGTTTTGTCACTTTTAGATATACAGTCTATGGCTTCACCACCAGAAAAGATCAAAGGCATTTCCCTGTATGTTCTCATTTTACATTGAAATGGTCACTGACTTTGATATCCAGTTCTGAGGTGTCAGTGTGAATTGAGTTGGCTCGGTGTTACCTGGTAAATACAAACAAATTGGCTGACCTGAGTTTGCACTTGTGATGCCGTGTGAAGATTATTTGTAAATATGTTCTATAAAAAGTCAGTGTCCAGACAGCTATAGCCGTGCCAGCCGCAGTGTGTTTGTCGAGAAGACGTGGGCAGTGGTATTTATAATACATATTTCGTTTGCAGCCTGTCAGACCTGCATCCAAAAGGATTGCGGTTATGAAAAGTGGCCTGGTTCCCGGTCTGTAGGTTCATAAATAATGGGTATTGTCAGAGTAATGTATGGGCCATGTGCTATAATGAGCATACGGAAACACATCAGCACACTCCCACAGGCTGCTGTTCAACCACCGTCTCTCCCTGAGATTCCTCCCAATCTGACTCGGCTATTCCATCCTGATTTCTGTGCCACATTACACATTTCATTCCAGTATTCCTACTCATCTATAACACATGTTTTTATATCTCCGAATTAGAGTAGAGAATTCCTAGACAGAATTCCTCCCAGAAAAAGGGGAGGGGGAGAGTTGGTTGGGAAAAAAAAATCCACCGCCAATTATGGTGAATTAAAAGTTTTATAATGTTGTGTGTACGTGTGTGCCTTCAGTGTGTGTGTGTGCTGGTGTGGAGGGAGAGGGGGGGGTGGAGGTTGCGGGGGTCTCTGTGACAAGGCTGGCTCGGAGCGTAGAGCCGAGGGTTCGTGCCAGACATGTCTCAAGAGAAACCGGGGCACATTTGCAATCACCCCGAGTTCAAAAGGGTAATTTATTCACAGTCTGTGGTTAAAGTAGGGCTGATCAGAATGCCAGTGGGATTCTGCGGGGAAGCGGAGTGGAGACACATTATTTTCATTTTCCCTTCTTGTTTTTTTTTTCTTTCTCCTCCTGTCTCCCTCTCCTGCTTTTTATCCCCTCATCCTCCTCTTCATCGCCTGTTGTTGTTTCTGCGAGCCCTGTGTGGCGTCTTTTAACACACGCCAGCGAGCATATTTCACTTTTACACTCATCCGCATTGACGTCCCGGTGCTGATTGAATTTTGAGGCGCTGCAGCGTCTGCCATTATCATCCTCATCGTCTTGAGTGGTTTATCTCCGGCCCCAGCTCCGTGTGACGCCAAGGCTGCAGGGGAGAGGAGGGGCAGGGCCGGGGATTTGAGGACTGTTCATGTGTTTTTTAATATTCCCGTGGAAAAGATAGGGAGGATCGGCCTTAACCTGGATGTTTAAGATTGCGGTTGGAGGTTTATGCTGTGTGTGCATGCATAGTGCCTTGCAGAGGTCAGAGCAGTTTTAACGGAAACTGCTTTAGTCCGGTCGGTTTGACTCTGATTTAACGTCCCGTTGTCGCCATCTTTCTCCCACCTCGTCTCAATCTCTCGACGTAGCTTCAGCATTAACTGCACCTGCCAGGTTCAGTTAGGATCACAGGGTGTCATGGCTGCCCAGAGCCCTCACACTGCCTCGCCAGAATCAGCAGAGAATTATTCCGCCACATGTCAGTTTTACTGTGTCGTTATCACCAAAACCCACCGGCAGACACTTAAAATACACTGCCTGCTGCGGTGGTGTGGTGGGGTTAATTTGAGGTCTGGAGAAATCTCTTCCTCCTCCTTCAGTCAGCCCAATACTCGATTGTGTGCATTCATTGCCAGAGCGGGAAATTGTCTTCCCCTCGGTGTGTCGTTGTAGCCAGGTTGTTATGTACGCTCTGCTGCAGCGGCGTTGACGTGAGGCTGAGCTGCTGCCATGGCGTCTTGATTTGAGGTGAAACCTTGGTGTCGCTCCCTGGTGTAACACTATCAGCCCTTACCTCCTCCTCCCTTTTATCCCTCGTCTGTCTCTCCCTCTCCCTGTTTTTCTGTATTCTTCTGTCTTTTCTCCCTCACTCTCCCCGGCGGTTGATGGAGTGATTTTGAAGGCGCATGCAGGTGGGGGAGCAGAGCTGTGCTAATTGAGCCTTCTTTGTGCTTGGCCACTGCAGTGTGCCGAGGCGAGGGGGCCTGGGAGTGAATCCAAGCAGCACTCAAGAGCCCCACTGGATCGATAACGCAGGAACTTAACAAAACAGAGACATGCCGAGTGCCCAGATCAGGGTCATTATTGTCTCCGGCGAGCCGCACTTCCACCAGGGACTGATCAATGTGAGAATATGGATCAAGATAAACATGCTCACCGCCCCTGTCTCTCCTCTTTGCCTCTTTGAGAGCATCGTGTTCCAAACCAAGAGAGCGGAGCTGAAAGTGCCCGTGTGGATGTGCCGTATCCAATGTGGATGTGCACACCTTATCCACAGAATTCGGACAATTACATGTGTGTTAGGGATGTCACCAGAACAATACTTCGGTATCAAGTTAATGCCACAATTCGGAAAATGTGACGATACCTGTTTATCTACAGCACCACTACTGTTGGGACTGTCAGTGCTAGTCCTTCTGCGGCCGATAGAACATGTTGATTGGACGCATTACACTAACTATTGACGTGTCCAAGAGGAAGCACCACTCTTTTTTATTAATAATGCGACTTTGTAAACAACAAATCTGTTTTGAAATCAGCAGGAGAGCTAGTTAACGGTAGCTGTTGGCAACCAGTTGAGGGTATGTTCAAATTCAATCTTGTAAAAAGATTTGTGAAACTTGATTAAATATCACAGTTGAAGAATATTTTTTTTCACAGTGATATAAAATAGATATTGGAGAGGGAATTATGACCCTTATTACTTCCCTAATACAAATTGAAAATGAAGGAGCATATGTTGAAGTACATGGGATTTATTGTGTTGTGTTGAATAGCATGGTAAGGAATCGGTAGCTTGGTTTTGATGTGAACTTGATTTTAAATGCTGCAGTACGTCCTATGGGAGGGATTAGGACCCACACACAAATTCAAATGTATCAATCCATCTTATCTCCTTAATGTTTTCCTGGGGTTCAGATGAGTAAAAAACTCACTCATAAGTCTCGGGTCAAATTGGTCAGCTTAGTTTCATGCCACTCATCCATCACATCTAAAAAAAGAAGCAGTAATTACATGAAACAAGTATTTATCAAAGCCTAATTGCCTCCCAAAGCAAAAGAAAACACAATTAATGGAGCTACGATGACACAACAAGAGCGCAGGCGTCAGCTCGTTGCAATTAAGCAAAGAAAAAAACACGAGATCTGTGAGAGCGTCTTGACCCATCAAAAACATAATGGTGTTTCATTTCATCCGTAGCTTTAAATTGGTGATGATGGTATCCTGCTGTTCTGGGTGCCTCCATTATTCACTTGGAAGGATAATAGTAATTGATTAATGTGGTGTGGGAAAAAAATGATATGGTAAATGGTTTGCTACCCACATAGGGAGACATGAGTCCAAAAGAAGTGTGAGGGTGATGTGACTGTAGTTGTTGTTGGAGGCTTAATACATAGGTGTTGACAGCCTTTTGCAGACCCTTTCTCGTCAATATAAAGTCGTTTTTATTCATTAACTGTAATGGGATTATTTATCGGTTGATACTCAGTTAATGAGTAAAGCTTAGTTTTCAGTTAAATCATGAATCGTTGCTGGCGCTTCTTTTAGCATCATTGGCCCAATTCACATATTTTAGGTTTAAATGATTTCTAAAGACTTTTGACAATTACATTTAACTTGCAAATATTTTCTCTCTTGTTAAAATTAGGAATCTAAAAGGGCTAAAGTGCTCTCTGTGAATTTGGTAGTTGTTTGACAGTCTACACCAGGGATCGGCAACCCCTGGCACGCGGCACCGTAACCAGTGGCACACTAGGAAGTGTGCAAAATATTTAAATTGTATTTTCGGATCCTGAACGAGACCGCTGCCAGAGCGCGTCTCCCCGTTACCTGCAGAAGGAAGCCATGCACGCGGCGCAGCCCCGCTCTTTATCTCCAGGTGACTTTCTGCCGCTTTCCTCCGTGGTGCAGATCGTTTCACCACAGAGGAAATCACTTCACAAATTGCAGTACCCATAAGGAGCTGTACACATGCCGCAGTTTTTGCGTGGCTGTGTATTTAGTTGAAAGCCCAGTGGCGATCTGCTCATCTCTCATCGAAATAATTATGCTACAAAGGGGCGGACTGGCCACCTGTGTGTTGAACTTTCCTGTCGGCTCCCAGACCGTAGTCGAGGAGGGCAGAAGCAACAAGCTTCAGGTTCAATAACCCACTTTAGCTTAAATGACTGGAGAGGTGAGCTCTTCTTGGGAGGCCGTTGCATTTATTTACCTGTTCTTCTGTTTCACAAAATACATCACAGACCTCTGTTTTTCTGCTTCCTCGTTTCACTTCCAGAAACATACACACGTTCCCTCACTGTCACTCGACCATCCACAAACACACATGCACAAGCCACACCCTTTCTCTCTCTCTCTCTCTCTCTTAAAGGGACAGCGATCTCATCTCACTCTGCATGACCCTAATATCATAACATGTGTGTTCTGGAGAATCACAGAACGGACGATCGTCGTTATTATTATGCCGTTTAAACCAATTATTTAAATGTGTTTGTTAAATTCGGCATCATGTAAGTTGCGCTGACAGGTCCACACCTTGCTTCCCCGCAGCGAGGCTCCCCCGATGAGCGAGCGTCAAGCACCTCAACCCCCCTTGATAATTCTCGATCGTTGGCACGCTGATAACCATTTTTTTTTTTTTAAATGGCACTTCATATCAAAAAGGTTGCCGACCCCTGGTCTACACTTTCCAAAGTTGCCTCTAAGGTAAAGAAATATGTCACTTTAAGTTGGTGATGTGTTAACTATAAAAGTGGCACAGCTAGAGTGCTGGATATACATCGTACATTGTTTACGAAACTAAGGCTGAGTGATTTGGCTGTAATAAGTATTATAAGAATACGACAAATATTGTATGTAGAAAATTACAAATATCAAACCGATTGATTGTGTTTTATTGTTATCTGTGGTTGTAAGATATGACACTGCTCATTATGGACTATGAACCTGTTTCCTATATAAAAGGTCCTCAAAATGCTTGCTTGACAAGTTGTAAAACTGCAGATATTCCGTTTGTTGACATCACTATGTATAGTATCACTCGTTCTTCTATTGGCTCGCGTTCCCACACATTGTACGTGATAGGCTAAAGGGCAGGACATCTCTAAGCGCTTGACCAATCACAACGGAGAGGGCCAGGTAATCAATCAGACTAGACTGGGCTCTGGTTTCAGACAGAGGGTGAAAAGAGTTGCATGTAAACATGTCACATTAGAGGCACAAAATACAAATGTTTACCTGAAAATGAGCATAATAGGGCCCCTTTAAGACAGAATCCCTTATACATGTTCCACTAAAAGTAAAAACGTATTCCGATCATTAATTTAGACAACATAGTAGTAAAATTTAGGGCTGTCAGTCGATTAAAATATTTAATCGCGATTAATCGCATGATTGTCCATAGTTAATCGCGATTAATCGCAAATTAATCGCACATTTTTGATCTGTTCTAAATGTACCTTAGAGGAATATTTTTCAAGTTTGTAATACTCTTCAACATATGAGTGGACAAATATGCTTTATGCTAATGTTTATTATCATTTGAACAATGACAAATATTCTCATGAATATTAAACACAACAACCTCTGAACATTACAAATATTCGCCTCAATTCAACCTGGAACCTCTCTCATACAATAATACAATACAAATGGTGTGTGTGTGTGTGTGTGTGTGTGTGCGTGCGTGCGTGCGTGCGTGCGTGCGTGCGTGCGTGATGGACAATGTTAACGCGTTATTAACGCGTTAACTTTAGTCCTAGTAGACAGTCCTAGTAAAATTACATGATCATATTGAACTCCACTGAAAGTCTCTATGTGCTTTTCTAAACCATTTCCCTTCCTGTACACAGTTATTAATGTTTACTGTACATGTGGTCACATATGTATAAGCCTGAGTGTAGGAGTGTGTCGCTAAAGCTCCCATCAGCATGCCTTTAAAGAGCCTCCAATGACACTTGGTATTAAAATGTCAAATTGCCCTCCACTCAGACTAAAGTGATTTTAGTTGCGATTATGCACTATTTCCCCCCTGTCAACAGTGTGAAAAAATAATCAAAAAATGTGCTAATTGGTCATGGGGATTGGTGGGAGACTCCAGTATTTTTATGTCTTTGACTTCCAAATGAGTTTGGGTAAGGGTAAGGAGAGGCTGTCACTCCGGCATAGAGGTTTTTAGGGGAGAAGAGGAGGAGGTGTTGGGGGGGGGGGGGGCTGGCGCGAGCTCAAATTGAAATGATGCACTGTTCCCCCTCACTGCGGCTAGAGCTTGCAGTAATTAAATGCCTCATTGTTGCTTCTTGGGAATTTGTATTGAATATTTCATCCGGCGTAATGATTATTTGGGTGTGGGTGGGACGTGGATGTAATCACCTTGGCGGAGTCTTTGATGAAATACTTGGATTGGTGGTCGTGCTTTATTGCCGCTTTAAGTGCCCTTCTGGGTTTTTACTTGTACTTAATGTCCTGCTATTTAAAAATTCTGTTTCCAATATTATTGATTTTTTAGCTTCCAAATCTGTAATTTCCGACTGTGTTTATGGTAGTTTTTGTTATACATGACATGATTACTGTGCAGCCGTAACACCTGCAATATGGTTTGCTACACATTGGAAGGAATACATGTGTCCAAAAGAAGCGTGAGGGTGATGTGACTGGTGTTGTTGTTGGTGTAATAAATAGGTGTTGATAGCCTTATGTAGACCTTATTTCTCATCACTGTAATGTAGTTTTCATTCATTAACTGCGGTTGTTTGTTAGTGGACACATACCCAAATTAGTAAAGAAGTTATTTCAAGCCTGAATCATTGGCTTTTGCTTCTGTTAGAATCATGGCCCAATTCCTTTTATTACGGGTGTGGGTGGGACGTGGACGTAATCACCTTGGCTTGAGTCTTTGATTAAATACTTGGATTGGTGGTTGTGCTTTATAGCCCCTTTAAGTGCCCTTCTGGGTTTAAACTTTACCTAATGTCCCAATTTCAAAATGTGCTTTCCAATAATATAGATTTGTAAGCTTCCAAATCAGTAATTCCCGTCTGTGTTTATGTTAAGCCTGGAAACCTGCAAATTAAAATGTCTCCTTCACGTTTTGTCTCCCACAGAGGACGCCGGTCAGCAGCGGAGAAGCTTTTCGGTGGTTCTTTTAGAGAGACGGGCCATGGCGGCCCTTATCCAGCTGCAGGAGGGCAGGTGGGACCCTTGACTGTCTGCCAGGAACGCCTGATGGGTCTAAAGAGCCCAAAACGCCCAACACATTTCAAGGAGGACGAGCGATGAAAAGTGGACTGACGAAAAGATAAACGAAAACATAATGGTGTTGTTTTAACTCTGTAATTTCCTTTTTCTGTGTAATTATTGTACCTTTTGACAGTATCATAATGTATATTTTCGGTGTCTATGAATGTGTTTTCAGTGTTGTGGCTGTATGTTTACAGCCAATCCTATGTAAAGGACTCAAACAGACAATCATACAATCATACTGATTCCGTCAAAGACTGAAGAGGCCACAAGGATTGATGATCATACAACACACTTAACTCTGGAGCAATAATCTATTCTGTTGAATATTCCTCAACCTTTCATTTCTGTTGAATACTTTCATCAGACTGAATCATCTGATAGTTTTGTCTTTTTTTCTCTGAAACCGGTCATTTTGAATGCCACGCTAATGTAAAGACCGTCGCCGGCTGGAACGATGACACGAAGGACGGCAGCTGTGCTTCTGTCAGAAACTTGTAGACGTGTTTTCTCATTTGAGCGGACTCACTGCAGAACAACAGGGCACATTGTCTTGTGTGGTGAGATGCATTTCTTTACAATCCAATTGAGCATCAATTGATTGCGACAGCTCCAGACATTTATGAGTCACGCTGCTGTCTGGAGGTCATATTCTCAAGTACTTGTTTTTTTAACCAAACTTTGTCGGTCATCAAACCTTTTTTTCTTTCTTTCACTTAAGGTTGTAACTGTCTAAAAGGTAGAGAGTAATGCCAGTAAAGGAATTGTATGTTATGTTTAAAAACCTTCAAAATTAGACTTAATTACAGTACTCTATACATATTGGACATATCAGATGTTGTTCTGGAGCAAAGGGGTAGACTGGACTTTTCTCCTGCAGAGTAAACACATTCCAAAAACAAAATTATTCAATAAGTTACTCATTGTCTTAAACCCTATTGTTGCATGTGTAAATGTGTTTTGGTTTTAAAGACTACTAAGAATTTGTATATTGTTGTTGTGATGCTTTTATGTGTTAAAATAAAAAAAAATGACTTCAGTAAAAGGACATCTTGACGCTATATGTTTGAAGTGGCACCAGATACATCCACCAATGATTGAAGGGGAAACAAATAACAATCAGTGATCAATTAAGGATCACCTGATATGTTAAAAACCTATTTCTATTGTCCTTCCCGCCAAGCATCAGAAATAACAACCAGGAGGAGAAAGGAAGAATGTAACGGCATCAGTTGCCTCCCCAGTCACGTAGTCCCTTGAATACTAAAACGTTGCGCCGAGCAGAGTGGTTCCCAGAGGCAGCCGACTTTAAAGGACTAGTGAAATCCCATGTGGTTTGTCATGCTGGAATACTCTTGGGGAGAGGGGGGAGAATAGGAGGGTGGTGGGGGGACGAGGGGGAGGTGGGTGTGGGGGGTGTGAAGCGAGGCAGGCGCCCTGAGATAGCTCGAGCAACTGAGAGATTGTCGGGTCTTTGGGTTTCAGGGAGGGAGTAGTTATAGGGAAATGGGGGCAGTCGGAGGGACACATTTGGCTGGGTAGGTGAGGTGGGGAGGGGGTGTCAATACTGAGGAGAATGAGCGGAGAAGGAGGAAATCATCCGGGA
Source organism: Pseudochaenichthys georgianus (assembly GCF_902827115.2). Classification (NCBI taxonomy): domain Eukaryota; kingdom Metazoa; phylum Chordata; class Actinopteri; order Perciformes; family Channichthyidae; genus Pseudochaenichthys; species Pseudochaenichthys georgianus. The sequence continues at coordinate 40,430,973 of NC_047503.1, forward strand.
CCGACGTCTCCCCCGACTGAACACGCTCGCCATCACCCAAATTGAGCTGCTGACTGGTTAGGGCCGGGAAGACGACTTCAAGTGCTCCGTGTTTGCGGCGATGCAACGTCTGCAGCGCCCCAATCCCCCCTCGCTGGTCATCAGAGCTTGATAACGTGCATCAGGGGTATGCTGGCGCGCTCGCTCCCTGGCCGGTGAGATTAAATAACATCACAGACAGCTCTCTCTAATCCTTTCCCCCCCACCCACCTCCCACTCTGCGCTCTGGAGCTGGGATTTAAAGTCCTCAGGCGCCGGGGGTAACGTTCGTTACAGAGGCTGAGGACGGAGAGAGACTACATTAGCACGTTAGCGGGTGTTAGGGATATACGATTTGTTGCGAATAAACATCTGCACACTGTCTAACTTGCAAAATATATATTGTTATTTGCAATTTTCCCTCTCTCCTACACACCTTTCTCACAAAACAGATGTGCGATGTGTTAATTTTTCTGAATATACGATGAGTCCTCAGTTCTTATGGGTCTTAAGGTTTAAGATTATGTGGTTTGGTAAAAAAAAGAAATTGCACTAAGGAGACCTAGACCTCTCGACAAAACCAATTTTCCTCAAACTAAATTTAAGCGATATATATTACTCGAAGAATTCTTAAAAGATAAGGTAAATATTTGTTTGGGGAAATTGGCCTTTTTTGCTCTTTTTCCACAAGTTCAATACAATATGTGTTGGTGCCATTTTACTTTGTATAGCTTAGAAGAGATAGGAACAAACCCAGCCTGCCTACCTCCAGAATTCAAGACAGTAATAAAACATAGACTTCCGGGAAGTCACTTCACGTGGCCACGGAAATAGTTACAGAATGCAATATTGGTATTTTTGTAAGAAACCAACAAGATATAAGATGTAAGGTAGCTGCTGATGGGCTAATCGAGGCTTATCCCTTCCTTAACTGTAGCACCTTATATACTCAACCCACAGACTTTAAGTGGTCGATCTGTGACTCAAAAGTTGAGTTATTAATGCTGAAAATAGCCCTCATTGGTTGCCATCATGCTACTTGGTGGATGGGGAGGGGAACACCAAACGTGTGAAAATGGAGGCCCAAAAAACATCAGTGATTGCCGTTGCAACACTGAAATTCCATTACCGCAATTGTTAGGTGAGCAACTAAGCCAAAAAAGAATTGAATTTTCATTTTTGAGGGCACAGAAAGTGTCTTTGCTGCTGTCTGAGATGCTTTAACATGATGAGATGGAAGAATGTGGATTTCCTTCTTCCAGTAAATATCAACAAAACCTCTTGTTGACCCATATTAGTACGAAATGATGAAATCCTACCGGAGAGATATCTGTGATAAATATTATGTACTTAATAATATTTTTTAGCAGTAAACTTAACTTGAACCGGAATGAACTCACAAACACACATGTGTAAACACACAGAGTTTGCTGATGATTCATTATTACTCTAGTGCAAGGGTGGAGAACCTTTTTCCTCTCAAGGGCCATTTCAATTTTTTCAACATCCTCAGAGGGCGGGGAAAAGGATTACTAAAATACTAAAATCACAGCCCATTCATTTGGCCTTTCTTTCATGTTGTGCAAAGAAAAAGCAACCTCTTAATCCAGATATCTTACCCTGACTCGCGTATGCATGCACGTGCACGGTTGTGGCATGACCACCAAAACAGAAAGATATGGACACAAGATGTGTGCAAAAATAATGTATTTAGTTTCCTATCCATGTGAACATGATTTAAGTGGGGGGGGGGACCTAACCTCCTCTAGGGGGGTCCGGGGGCATGCTCCCCTGGGAAGACTTTTTTTTTTTAAATGTTGAAGTTAAAAGCATCAATCTGGTGCACTTTGAGAGCAACATTAAGAGATCTATGGAAACATCTCTCAACACCCATATGAAACAGACCTCTAAGCATTTTTCCTTTTTCTTTATGGATATTTTACAAATCACTCCCCTTTCAAACTGTATTCTTTTTTATTAATAACAACTTTTTTGTCATTTGTTTTATAACTATAATGATCATATAAAGATGTGCCTTTACCTCACTGGTTGTAGAAAAAGCTTCTTATATTCGTTAGCATAGCTAGCTAACCAGATGCTAATAACAACAAAGTTATTGACTGTATGATCAGCATGACAGATGAACAGATCGCCACTGGGCCTTCAACTAAAGACACAGCCACGCAAAAACTGCGGCATGTGTACGGCTCCTTATGGGTACTGCAATATCTGAAGTGGCGGAGCGGCGTTCTGGTGCTCTCCGTCAGAACTACCCCTGTCAAACGAGACATATACCACGTTAGGCTCGTGTTGTGTCCAAGGACCCAGACCGTGGCCAGGAAAAACAGGCACTTGTTTAATTATTTTGCGGTCTAGATTTCTTTAATTTTTTTGTCTTTTTTCGTGTGTTTATAAATTACCTCGAGGGCCGTACCAAATGGTCTCGCGGTCCATACAGTATATGGCCCGGAGGCCGGAGGTTCGCCACCCCTGCTCTAGTGATACACTAAAGTAGCAAGCCAAATAGTGTCTAATTTGGGGATAAAATCTAGAAAAGGAGAAAGCTGAAATGACATTCAGACAAACAAATAATTTGAGGTATTTGTGCCATCATGTAATTAACAGAAATTAGCCACTGCTCTGGAATGCCAAACTTTTTCTAAATTCTACAAACAAAATACACAAACGGTCACTGTGTCCTCATCATAAATGCAGAGAGTCTGTGATAATCCCTTCAGGGATTTTGAGAATGCTCCCTCACTTTACTGGCATACTTCTTGGCTCTGAGAAATGGAAAATCCAAACACCTTCCTGCGAGGAGGCGCTTAGATACGATACAGTACTGAATAAATATTCAATAGGACAAGTAAAATATGCTCTTATACCTTAACCTGTCACTTTAATTGAAACAATATGATTGCATCTTGCGTTTTGATTTCAAGGTTAAAACCATTGAATAAGCCTCTTATTAGTTTTGGGAAGGTTACTTTGAAATGTAATAGGTCACAGATAGCTAGATAACTAGTTGCTCTGTCAAAAAGTTAACAATTTCCTGTAATTACTTTTCCGTAAAATGTTTTAAAGTGGGCAGAAATAAATAATAATACAATTAAAACAATATTTCCATCATTCTGCATTATTAATAGCCATGTGTTTTTATCCATTGCAGGTACATTGTGTGTTTTTTGAATGATGGGTTTAAGTTTTCAAGGAAACAGATTATGCGACAATTGGGATTTTGGTCCAAGGTGACATTTTCTTTGACTATTGGTGTTCCGGAATAATGGGCCGGCTACTTCTCAACACCCAATACTGTACTACTAACAATGCAACAGGTACCTTACCATACTTAGGCGAAAATATGGCTTGAGATCACCAATAAGGACACGATGAAGATGGAGGTGATATGTACTCGATAACGATATATAACGGTCCCAGAATAGAGCTTAACACAACAGATAGCCTTAGCATCAACATTGGGGTCCAGCACAGAAGCTCTACTAGAGTATATTTTGATTAGAGCCCTTTTCCAGATTTCAGAAGAGAAATATTGTTTCGTTTCCAGCACTGAAGGTCAGTTTTAACTCTCAACATGGCCACACACGCCTTGGTGAAGTTCACATGCAACGCCCATTGATGTGATTGGCAGACAAGAGGTGCAAATTCAAAGAAAACCAATAAAAAACATCTTCCAAATGAATGGAGCATGTCTGGACGTAAGATAGGATGCAATAGATTGAATATAATGCATCCAAGCTGTTCACCAAAAGTAATACATTCCTATGTAACCAATATGTATCAAAGACTTTTGATTAGTAATTGTTATGGTGTTCAATTCCATTTTTTTGTAATGAAATTAGATAAAGTCAACATATGTAGCTAGTTAATTTCCAACACAGCATTTGATCGACCCCCTTCTTAACTTGTAATGTTTGTGTAATAAATCCCAATTCCTCTCTTCCATCTCCATCTGTATATTTGCACATACTTACATCCTCTTACACAACGCACACAACACTTTCCCAGACTGAGTCACTCGCACACAGAGGACATAGAATGAGACGGAGAGAGAGAGAGACACGTCGAGCCTCCCTCTCCCCTCCCTCTCCCCTCCTCCTCTTTCATTATTTATTTACTGTCTGCAGTTTTTCCATCGCACGCATATTGATGCGGAGAAAGCAGGGTGTGAGTGCGTGTCAGAATCATTTCCTGACGAGGGAGACAAGGTGGAAGTAATCAGCAGAGTGCTGATGCAATATGACAGCCCCTAGAACCGCTGGTACACAGTTAAGAGCAGGAGGAGAAGAAAAACATCCCCCCCCCCACTGAAGGAGGCGGCAAGACTTGCACAAGCGACATTCGGGTGGAAAGTACATTTACAAAGTTCTCAAAGTTTTGGGGAAGATATCCAGTTTCTAGGGCTGTTTTGTCTCAGAGCATCTGGGGAAATGTATAATAAAGTGTAAAAAACATCTGTATTGTTTGTGGGTTTTTTATGTTTCTCCTCTATAAGGCCATTTATCAAGCTACATTAGTTATCCATTTGTTTTGAAAATGTTTCGAGCTTCCACTTCAGTTCAGTGCTTTTGTTGCACCCTCTGGGAATTTAAGTAATTTGGAATATATGAAGTGGATAACTGCAGGTCGCTTCAATCGTTACCAATGTCCAGATTTTTTTGATGATGAAATTCAATCAAATAGAGAAATGGGGGAAATAACAGGCCTCTTACCTTCACACAGAATAGGACAGTCTCATTATTACATGCAATAAGATTACGAAGTAATTACAGTAGGTGAATTTATATGTTCATAAAATAGCGTGTGTGATCTTAACTCACTGTTTGAAATGGGGGGGGAGCCAGGGGGAGGTTGGCTCCCCTAAAGAGGGGGGAGCTCCCCTGAAGGCCGACTTTTAGATAAATGGGGGGAGCCCAAAAACATTGTGTATATTTGTGTCACACAGATTAGAAATGTTGAGTTTCAGTAAATAAAAGTTCTTGAAATAACAGTAAATAAAATACAGTTTCTGAATATTTGTTTCATATCTGTGAATATTTCTGGGTGTTGCCATCTGTACGTGGCGGCGCTGCATTCTTTACGCTACTTACGTTGCTATGGTTACGGCGGTGATGCCGGCACAGTATTTGAAATGTTCATATTGATATTTTTTTAACTCTGGCTTTGTAATAAAAAATATGGCGAAACAAAAACAGCCAAGCCTCACAGCTTTTGGATTCACAAGCAAAGAAGCGAAGGATTCTCTAAAAATTACAACGTGAACGGAACAACTTTAGTTGGCCGGCTGTAAGCGGCATTAGGGTCGAGTTTGACAGCTCCACACCGAGGGAGAGGCCGCCGATGCGGAGCCTGAAGAGGCTTCAACAACGGCCACAGCTGCCGGCGTAGTGACACCGTCTGTTGTGACACCGTCTGTAGTGACACCGTCTGTCGTGACACCGTCTGTCGTGACACCGTCTGTCGTGACACCGTCTGTCGTGACACCGTCTGTAGTGACACCGTGTGTAATAGTAGCAGAGTGTTTTTATAGTAATTGATCGAATCCGCCTTGCTGCGCCAGTCAGCAGAGCGTGCGTGTGACATATGTGATGATTTGATATTGGATGTGCACTGAAAAATAGGGCTCCTCCGAAAGCAAATGGGTAATTCGAACACTGTCTTAACTGTTGTACTAAAACAAAGCATTTTCTGTTAGCTCATCTGTTTAGTTGAAACTGTAGTATGTGCTCATGTGTTTCATTCTTGGAGTATATGATACTGCCTGAATATTAGAGATGGCAAATCCGGATCATTTTATGGACTCGGAGTCTTCTGAGTCAATCATTGAAGAGATCCGGATCATACGAGTCATTTGAGTCATTTGAGTCATATGAGTCAGCATGACCAAGACGTAGAAATCCTACCGGTGAAACCGAAAAGTTGTTGCATTTATCCAGCATATTAAACTAACGTTATATTAACCTCCGCTACACAGTGTCTTTTGCTTTAATAAAACATGTGTGTGTGTGTGCATTTTAAAAAATAAGTGTTTTACATTATATGTATATAGTTATTTTAATATGTTCCTGTACTTAAGCTAATTTTGCACAATTGTGTTTTCATTTAATAATAATAATAATAATAATAATAATAGTATAATTACATTTTATATATTCTAACTGTTTTGCAATTTTCTATCATTTGTTTCTTTTTGTGTGCCATGTTCAAAATAAACGAGTTTCCAAGTAAGATCCTTATTGGAAATGCAGATATTATTACAGGAGACTGTTGCACAACATGACCATTTTGTTAGAAGTCTACACTGAAACTTAATTTAGAGCCGGAAAAATCGCGGGATCCGTGAATCCAGGTCAATGATCGAGAGAGACCAGTAGCCTACGAGGACTCAGAGCCGTAACATATAGCAGGCAGCAGATCCAGAGATCCAGCAGACTCGTCCCCATGCACGAATCTACAGCAGACTCAGCCCCTCCTCCGGCTCGCACGGCTCCCGCGAGTCCCACGGCTCCCTCGACGAGTCGCAGCGGACTCACGGCTCACGGCTCACGGCTCACTCACGGCTCCCGCGAGTCCAACGACTCACGGCTCACGGGACTCTCGCGGGAGCCGGAGGAGGGGCTGAATTTGCTGTTGATTCGTGCATGGCGACGAGTCTGCTGGATCTCTGGATACAACAACGTTGTAATGTGATTGTACACGTTATAAAGAGAGTAAAGAGTGACGCAATTTATAGTTTTAATTGTTACGTCACATCAGGTGTAGGACTCAAAGGACTCGGGTTAATCGAGAGGGAGACTCGTCACGACCGGCTCATTACTAGGATCCGGGTTAATGATCCGGATGAATCATGACTCGCCCATCTCTACTGAATATCCTCAATGAAAGGCGGGTTTTTACTTTTCTTTTTTATTATTGAGCCGAGGACATATATTTTGATACAAAATATGCTGTTCTATGGTTAAATTATTTGTTGTCTTAAATAATAAACTTAAAGGTGGGAAACCGGCTTGAGATACACTTTTTGTTATATTCCATGGAATGCTCTCAACATCCCGATAGCAATGAATATCTGAAGTGCTTTGACAAAAAATCCATATCAAAATATCATCTGTGGAAGTTGTGGTACTGTAAAAAGCACGACCAATCATCTGAGCCGGCCCGGCTAAAGTAACTGCATGGCCTACCTGCCTGTCAGCCTTCCATCTGTGCACAAATGTATCTCGTGCCCTCATTGGTCATGTGCGCGTAGGTGTGTGTTGGAGGAGGGGCTCTGTAAGGAAGTGGCAGATTTTTTCCGGTTGTGTATTTTCAAATTCTTGCGCACTCGAGCTGGTTTCTCCAAAATTACCTAACCCACCTTTAAGTAAAAGCTATTTTACTGATTATTCCTCTATTATTTTGATTTGCATTGCATTTTACAGTATATTGAGGTAACCCAAAATGTAAAGGCGACTGTGGCAGTGAGGTAGAGCTATCGTCTACCAATCGAATGTCTCGGGCTACAATTACTGATAATTACGTTTCAGTAATGTGGATACAATCAGTGAAGAATGTTAGGTTGCACCTTGTATGGCAGCCTTTGTGTGAATGCTGACTTCTATATGTGAAAAGGCTTTGAGGGTTTGTTACTTTAATATTGTAATACTGATTACATGTTGTACAGCGAATAAGTAATTTTAACGGGATATTTTTTTTAAGTATCCCTCCCAACCAAGGACACAGACTGCCAGGCTCAGCAGAGGAGCCAGCGGTCGCCTGGCTGCAGTGCTCGTCTCTCTCTCTCTCTCTCTCTCTCTCTCTCTCTCTCTCTCTCTCATCTCTCTCTCTCTCTCTCTCTCTCTCTCTCTCTCTCTCTATCTCTCTCTCTCTCTCT